>NW_026585686.1:16659573-16769767 GCF_907164565.1 Psammomys obesus
AAATCTTTTATTTATTTTTTATTAATTACACTTTATTCATTATTGTATCCCCCCATAAGCCCCTCCCTCCTCCCCTGCCAATCCCACCCTCCCTCCCCTTTCTGCATGCATGCCACTCCCCAAGTCCACTGATAGGGGAGGTCCTTCTCTCCTTCTTTCTGATCTTAGTCTATCAGTTCTCATCAAAAGTGGCTGCATTGTCCTCTACTGTGGCCTGGTAAGGCTGCTCCCCCCCCCAGGGGGAAGTGATCAAAGAGCAGGCCAATCAGATTATGTCAGAGCCACAGAGGGCCTCTGAAAGCTTCTGCAGTATAGACTGTCAAAGCAGATGCTGAGCCTGATGGCCAACTGATGGGCAGAGTGAATGGAATTTTATGTAAGAAGTGGGAAATAGTAAGAGCTAGAGGGAACGGGAACTCCACAAGCAGAGCAACAGAACAAGATAATTTGAACACAGGGAACTTCCCAGAGACTCCTACTCCAACCAAGGACTATTTGTGGAGATGACCTGGAACCCCTGCACAGGTGTAGCCCATGGCAGTTCAATGTCCAAGTGGGTTACATAGTAATGGGAAGAGGGACTGCCTCTAACAGTTCACTTTTAAATTAATATTTTCTTAAAGAAAATAGTCTCCTTTAAAGAATAACTTCTATATAGTTAGTTTCAAACATTTTATTACATTTATTTATTTATTTGTTTGTTTGTTTATTTATTTATTTATTTGGAAGAATGGAGGTCATAGGACTTTTAGAGACATAGTGAATTTCACAATGTAGGGGTGGTGGTCGGAGAAATGGCTCAGCAGTTAAGAGTACTTGCTAGTCATGTAGAGGACATCGCTTCACTTTCCAGCATCCACATCGTGGCTCATAACAATCCAGTTCTAGGGGATCTGATACCCTTCTGACCTCTGAAGGAATCAGACACAGATGTGGTACACATATATCCATGCAGGCAAAATGCTCTCTTGCTTGCTTTCTCTCTCTTTCTCTCTCTCACACACACAAACAAACATACATAGAAATGCTTTGTTTTGTTTTTTTAAGAAAAATGTAGGTGACATGAAATATAAAACAAAAATTCAATTCTTCCTAATCAAGAGAATAAATAGAAACAGGTAAAATTATGCTACCAGAAAATAACTAGGATTATGTAAAACCAGCTTTAGCTTTACATAAAATATTATCTAAAATCAGAAAGAAAAAGACACTGTGCTCTGCAAAGCTAATAAAAAAATAAGGCAACTGATAGCAAATGTAATTGAGATATTGTGCATCTCAAGGTACTATTTGCTTAAATGAATATAAATGAAAAGCTGCCATACTTTAAACATTATTTCTTATTGAAAAACGAATGGCTTGAGTTGAGTAAGTATACCATGAACAAAGAGTATATAGGTTAAAATATCAATTTGTTTATATTAAAATTATAAGATTAAATAATCATGATAATATCACAATTAATATTCCTCACTTTTTAGTACTTAACAAATAAAAATTTTAAAATATAATTATAAAAACAGAGAAAATAACTAAGTGTTCTGTTGTTTTGTGATATTAGTCAGGCTCTTATTCCTTTCTCAGGCTGACCTCAAAATCATGGCCAATTTTCTATTTCTGGTTTACAGGTATCATGTGTATCAATAATATGCTTTAATTCATTAACTAACACATTCATTCATCCATTTATTCAAATAATATATTTTATAAGGTACTTCCTGACCAAAGTACAACATGAATATTAATATCAATCACCTAAGCACATATACACCAAAAAGAATGTTTCCTTTACTGGTTTCAGTAATTTCCACCTTCAGTTGCCATTGCAATCATCATTTAAGAGGATACACCTGATGCTCAAAGTATTGGCCTGAAACACATAATGCTGATTTCACAGACATAAAGACTACGACAGTATAGAATTATGGAGGCTTCCATCTAAATTCCAAAAGATGATCTCAAAATCAAAACAATACATGGTAGTTTTGTTACTTTTCATTTTGTGGTGATAAGCACAATAACTAATACAACTTAAGCAAGAAAGGACTTATTTTAGGTTATGCTTCCAGAGAGATAAATGTCCATCATGGCAACATGGGTGTGACATGTCAGCATGAGCAACAAGCAGACTTTGTATTTCATTATACACAGGAAGCAGATATGGAAAGACAAGGATTAAGAATGAGGAAGGTAATAAGAAGCCCAAGTCTATCTTTGAAGGTCATACTTTCTCCATCAAGACTCTGCCTCCCAACAATTTCATTACTTTCACAAACAGTGCCACTAATTAGGAATCAAATATTCAAATATATAAACTTATGTGTGACCTTTCCATTAAATCCAGTGCGTTTGTCCCCTAGCCTCCATAGGTTTATTGTCATTTCATTATTTAAACTCCCTGTGTGCAGGTATTCTTCCTACATAGCTCATATATCCTGGCCTCAGCATCTGTTTGAAACCATTAAGGAAGAAATATTGAAATCCCTCCATCTTGCATATTTCTTGTCCCCCAAACCAGTACAATGTGGAAGATATTGCCAAGTTCAGGAGAGGACCTTCTTCCCCTTAGACTACCTTGTATATTGAGGTCATTGTTTTCTAGGAAAAAGCGACCCCCCTAGAATCTCTTATACAAAGCCAAGGCCAGGGGCCTGGGTGCTGTCTTGCCCTACAGGCACCTTTCCTGTCTTTCCTATGCAGAGTAGTCAGCTTTCCTATAATGATATTCAACTCATCAAATGATTTGGCTGTAACTTTGAGTTTCTCAGTGCTTTCCCCTTTTCTATATTTCACATTTAAATTTTTTCTGTCACTCTTCTTGCTCTTTACATTAAAAGTTTACTTAAGAATAGTCAGTAATAACCATGTTGCACACATGATGTCTCAAAATTTTTGCCAAATTAATTAGTCCATTAATCTTTAATTTAGTTTAAGGCCACTTCTCTGGATATGGGCAGAATGCAAACAACTTCTTTGCCAAAATATGACATGAATGGCTCTGGACCAGTTACTAATAGAATTGTTGTTTCCTTTTAAAACCATGTAAGTCAAGTCTTCACTGTCTGTTACTTTCAGAACCACTTTCTTCCAGGCACCAGTTAGAAGAGTGGGCTATACCATATTTGAACTGGTGACACACTCTGCCTTATGTACTGACAGAAGTTCCAGAATGGTTGAGAACTTAGCTTCAAGGATAGTCATGGGATCTCAGTATCTTAGGTGTGACTTGGCCACCATTATTTTAAAGCTCACTTATTAATTCTCTCTTTCTCTCTCTGTCTCTGTCTGTCTCTCTTTCTCTCTCTCTCTCTCTCTCTCTCTCTCTCTCTCTCACACACACACACACACACACATACACACACACATACACACACACTGGTTTTCTTTCTCTAGAGAAGTTGTCTAAAATAAACTGTGATGCTAAGAGTGTTGAGAAAGATGATTATAAAGAGGTGTTTCAATGAATTTCTCTAGCTCACTTAGTGGAAGAAGAAACTGGACCTTTAGCTGGATGGAATGTGCAGTCACCAAAGACATATCAGATAATTTGGTGAGCACTGGCCATCCATGATGTACACTATTTAAGGAACTCATTGAGATAAGTGAATGTGGTGATCATGATTCACTTCTAAGATATAAGAAATTCAGTGACTCTGTAAATGAAACGTTTGAGTGTTTTTAGAAAAATAAAGAAAATGAGAATACTGCTTGGTTCTCTTACAAATGAGCTCAGTAATAAAATTGAAAACCTTCATATAAACAATCTAAAGGTTTATAAACATGCACTGGAAGAGAGGTCTTTCTCCTTTACTCATAAACCTGAAGCTTTTGAAAACCAAACTCATGCACTCATTACACTTTCAGGCAAGTTACAATGCAACTTTCATTATTATTTTTCTGTTATTGAAAAAAATAGTTTTCAAATAATATATTCTGATTATATTGTTTCAGCTTTGTCAGATTTATTTCTTCTTTCTCAACTCTACTAAGGTCCCTGCAACCTTTCTTCCCATCCTAATAGCCCCCTTTGAATCTCTCTTTAGAAAAGAAATAAGCAACAATAACAATAATAAAATGCAATAATATAAAATAAAATAAACTGGAAAGACCCCTGTGCTCAGAATTTTTTTTTTTACTCTCCTTGTGGAGTTCCTGTCCTCTTCAGATCTTACTGTTTCCCACTTCTTTCATAAGATTCCCTGCACTCTACCCAAAGGTTGCCCTTAGGTCTCAGCATCTGCATTGATAGTCTGCAGGGCAGAGCCTTTCAGAAGTCCTCTGTGTCAGGCTCCTGACTTGTTCCTTCTTTTCTCCTTCTTCTGATATCCATACTCTTTGCCTTTCTGGATAGGGATTGAGCATTTTAGCAAGAGTCCTCCCTCTTGATTAGTTTTTTTAGGTGTACAGATTTTAGTAGGCTTATCCTATATTATATGTCTATATGAGTGAGTATATACTGTGTGTGTCTTTCTGCTTCTGGGATAGCTCACTCAGAATGATCTTTTCCTGAGACTTATACTCAAACCAAGAACTATGCATGGAGATAACCTAAGACCCCTGCACAGATGTAGCCCATGGCAGTTCAGTATCCAAGTGGGTTCCATTGTAATAGAAACAGGGACTGTCTCTGACATGAACTGATTGACCTGCTCTTTAATCACCTCCAGCTGAAGGGGGAGCAGCATTACCAGGCCACAGAAGAAGACAGTACAGCCACTCCTGATGAGACCTAATTGACTAGGATCAGAAGGAAGGAAAAGAAGACCTCCCCTATCAGTGGATTTGGGGACGGGCATGCATGCAGAGGGTGGAGGAAGGGAGGGATTGGGACGGGAAGAGGAGGGAACCACAAGGGAGATACAAAATGAATAAAGTGTAATTAATAGAGAATTAAAAATAATAATAAAAAATGAAAAAAGAAAAAATAATAAAATAAACAATAAAAAATACAATAGAATAAATATAATACAATAAAACAAACAAGAAAAATCCAAAGAAAAGCCACATGAATTTCATGTAAACACCAAGAAAAAGACATTCATATACACAGGATTAGATAACCAAAGGATCTGAAAAGAAAAACGCTCTGACAAAAACTTATGAGACAAAGAAGCTACAAAGATTCCAATAAATTTGTTTTCTGTTTACCATCTGATTCTGGGCATGGGGCCTGCTATGAGACCTAACAGACTAGGATCAAAAGAAAGAAAAAGAAACCCTCCTCTACCAGTGGACTTGGGGAGGGGCATGTGTGGAGAAGGGGGAGAAAGGGAGGGGTTGGGAGAGGAGGAGGGTGGGAACTAGAGGGGGGAATACAAAATAAATAAAGTGTAATTAAAAATAAAAAACATATATAAGACTGAAAAAAAAAAAGAATGGTTTGTATGGCCAGTGTGAATTCATTGGAGGAAACTAATTTTTCATTTGGAAGCAGTTATCAGTTGGAGATAGATTCTGGGTTAAGGATGGAGTCTTGTATCTATTTCTCTCAATGTAGAGACCCCATCTGGTGCAGACCTATGTAGGTCCATTGCACGCTGACATGTGTTGACATGTGTCAATCCTGTTATATTTAGAAGCCCTTGTTTCCAGGATATCCTCCAATTCATCTGGCTCTTACAAACGTTCCACCTCCTCTTCCATAAGGTTCCCTCAGTCCTGAGGTGATAGATATAATGAATGTTCTAAGGTCTCTCACTCTCTTCACATTGTCTGCCTGTGGATCTCTGTATTTGTTCCAATCTATTACATGAGGAAACTTCTCTGATGATGGCTGAGTAAGATGCTGATCTAAGACTATAGCACTATATCATTGGAAGTCATTTTATTGCTACATTCCTTTAGCAAAACAGAAGCAGGGTAGGAGATGAGTTCTATCTCATGAAGAGAGCCTTAAATCCAATTATGTATTGCTTGGTATCTCCCACAAGCTTTGTGCTACTGTTTCTCTAGCACATCTTTTAGGCATGCCATTATTGTACAATGAAAAATTTCTAGTTGTGTTGATATTTATCTTCTCCTTTCCTAGCACAGTACTTTTCAGTACCAGGAACAACGGTCTATGGGACTTGGCTTCTCTATGTTCAATGAGTTCTCAGCCTCATAGAGTGTCATAAGTTAAAGTAAAGACACTGATTGAAAAAGAAAGGGATTCTATGGCTTGGGATAGGGATATGTAGGAGGACTCTAAAGAGGCTGAAGGCATTGAATTCTCAAATTCTGATGGGTCTAAGAAGTAGTATCTCCTCATAGCAGAGGATATATCCATCTCTGTATATCCAATGACCACAATGTTGCCTTCGGTCTTTGCTTAAAAGAATTAATCCTGCCTTCTCCATAAAGTAAGTCAAAGTAAGGAAAGTATAGAAATGTCAAACATAATAATGACAATGTCCTTCAGGAATCATCTATTATTGACTAGACTTAATACTAATCAAGCAGTATGGTTTTTGTTTCAGTTCTTGCTTGTAGATTTCTGCCTTGAGTTTCTGTCCTGACATTCTGGATGATGGACTACAATATATAATATGAAATAGACCCATTCATCTCCAAGTTTCTTTTCAACATAATATTTTTTCACAACAATAGGAACACTAAGGTAGTCTCCAAAGTGAGGCCTGTGCAAAGAAATCAGTTTACAGTTCACCAATGAGCAAAGCATTATGCAGTAACAGTAATACTATCAATAAATAGAGTAATAAAATAGGATTGAGAAGAGTAGACACATAGTTTCAGCAATCTCATGCAAATATGGGTAAATAAGAGAAGAGAGATATAGAATTCATATTCAAATAAAATAAAATAGTATCTTAAGTACCAAGCAGGAGGAAATTATTCATCCTTACTGCATATAGATACCTCACACCCTTCCCATTACCACTGTGGCTCTGTACCACTTTACACTCTAAACAGGAAATATTTTGTGCTTTAGCTCTGAGGATATACACAATCTTTTGCTTCAAAATAGGTTGCTTTCCATTTATTAGTAAGATATTCTTATTCAGAACTCAGTATTTTTTCCCATGACAATTTAGGATAATTGACTTGACAGGTGATCAACCTCAAGAAGATAAAGGAAAAACTGAAATAAAAACGTGGAGTGTGAAAGGATGAAGTTTGCTCTGACAAAGTTTTATCTGATTAAGATGGTTACTGAATTAAAACGTGACATGAGAAATATTAACTGAAAACTAAATTTCATGAGCATGTAGTCACAAATGGCCTTAATTTAATGTTATAGCTCCAAAGATAGCAGATTTCTGATACTATGCCTTTCAAAGAATGCAGCATTCTACCAGTGGGTGCTACATAAATTGCATGTAATTATACTGGAGAAAAGTGACAAGAGAAATAAGCCTTAAACCTTGCAATGATAAGAAATGAAGCCTGTATTTTAACATATTTTTATGCAAAGTGTGTTTCAGAAACAAGCGTCATAATTATCTCCTGGGACACTATCACAAGCACAGAATCTGAGGTTCCCTTCAGACCTGTGAAATAAAACCTGAATTTTAAACAGCTCACAAAGAGTTTTATTTTATATAAAGGATTATGATCCAAAAAGTACAAGATGCAAAAGTCATGAAAGTTAATTCTCATCCACATCAGCTAGCTAGCTGTCCATAGACTACTTCATTATCTAAGAATGCTTAAACACCTAACACAATTTTTTAAAACTGCTCAATTAGCTGGTTTCTCAGAAGTACCTTAACTAATCTGCTATTATTATTGTACTAGTACTGGACATTGATGTCTTTTTTTAAAGTTCTTATCAACAAATCCCCTGTCAAAGAATCAGCCCGTTAGCAGGAAAGATTTCCTGAAGTCCATGGTTCATTATTTGAAAGATCCTTTCTACTGTAGTCACTACTGAAACAATCAAAGACAGTAAGAGATTATTTGAAATTATTAAATATATTTTACTTAAGGTTGATAGCATTTTGGAGAGAGCACTGCAGAAGGAAGAGGACAAGACCACAATGACAGGTGAGAGAGGCAAATGAAAGTTCAATAGGTACAGCTTGTGCCTTATATCTGCCTGATATTGTAGCTTAATATTCAGATTTCAGTTCATTACCTGGCTGAGCACACCATAGAAAGAAAGGAGCTCCCGTCCTGGAGGTAATTGTTACATGGTGGAGCAAAAACAACCCAATCTGCAGTATATTTACCACAGTACATGTTTATGAGTTGGGTTTAATTAAAAGTCAGGAGCACTAGAGCTATTTTTTAACTAGATGTCTGTTACCTAGTGTCAAATGCTTGGTTTTAATCACACATTTTATATCATTGTAACCTAGATCACTGCCTGTGACATGTGAGATAGTGTATTGTCTTTCCTGTAAAGATGTAGCAGGTTTTGATGGATGTTTGCTCATTCCTAACCTCATTACTACCAGCTTCCCATCCATCTAATAAAAATGCTGTGAAAGAGAGTGGAGCAGTACTATAAATCATAACATTCCAGCCGCTTTCAGCAGATTCATTAGAAATGCTGCCTATATATCTCACAAACAGAAAGTCAACACACAAAGTAGGTAGCTTCTTCCCAGTGTCAAGGCAACCTGATTTCTGGCTCCTCCATGGAACAGAGGTTTCTTTAAAAAGGCAAATAGACACTAAATATCCAAGTGGATTTTGATTCTGATATGATCTCTCAGACAGAGAAATGATGGACATTGTTTCACCATGAGGTTTCATGCACTCTGGTCCTTATTCTTCTAAAGGATCTAAAGGTGAAGGCAAAAAGGTATAGGTAAAGTAGTTTGGGTTTTAGAGTTTTGTCATCATTAGTTTTTCTTTTCCTGTTTGCTTGTTTTTAGTCTTGTTTCCTTAAAGCTAAGGTGTAAAATGTTTAAAATATGAGGGCTCAGAAATACTTTTTTTTTTCAGGCAGTGAAGTATGAAACTGTGATGTCATCTTTAATTCTTCCCTCTGTTTAATCTGTATTTGTTCATTCAGTAAATGTTTCATGGAGAGGTCACATGAACTGAGAATTACCTAGGTGTAAACTCCAACTCTGACCTAAGGCTCAAGGGGACTTCACATTAGACCAAAATTCCATAAAAAATGGGAACCCATAAGAAGTCTTAATCCAGTCTTCAGAGTGGTGATGGTCAAGGAATGATTTTTAGAAGATGTGAAATTGAAAATAACCAGAGAAGAGAAAAGAGAAACTGTTATAAAGATAGACAGCAGCATAGGTTTACAATGCAGCCAGTCCTGATGAGACCTGATGGGCTAGGGTCATATTGAAAGGGAGAAGGACCTCCCTTATTAGTGGATTGGAGGAGGTACATGGAAGGAGAAGAGGGAGGGAGAGTGGTACTAGGAGGGGAAGAAAGTGGGAGCTACCCCTGGGATACCAAGTGAATAAATTATAACAAATTTAAAAAATAATTAATTAATAAAAGAGGTTTACTATAGAGCAGTTTCTTAATTAAGGATTGTTGCTAGTAGGCTCAAGCCCTTGTGGATGGTGCCATTCCTGAGTTGGTGATTCTGGGTTCTATTAGTAAACAGAATGAGCTAACCACAAGGAGCAAGCCAATAAGCACCAATCCTCCATGATGTGTACATCAGCTCCTGTCTCCAGGTTCCTGACCTGTATATAATTCCTGTTCTCACTTTCTTTGATGATGAACAATGATGTGGAAGCATCAGCCAAATATACCATTTACTCCACAACATGCTTTTTTATCATGGTGTTTCACCACAGCACAGAATCTTTAATCAAGGCTATTAAAAGATACTACCTCATAAGGGTGGTAGTATCTCTAACATATAAAACTGTTAGACTAGCGCTAGTATAACTCCTAAGGAGAGTATAGTTAAGATAATAGTGTAGTTTTGCCCTTTTTGGAAAGAAAGAACCATCAAGAAAATAATCTACAGAACACAAGACAGGTTTTTTCTAATATCTGATAAAATAGACTTAATTCAACCAAAATTAATCAAAAGAGATGGGGAAGTACACTTAATACTCACCAAGGGAAAATTTCACCAGGAAGACATCACAATCCTGAACATCTATGCCCCAAATACAAGGGCACCCACATTTGTAAAAGAAACATTGATAAAACTTAAACCACATATAGATGCCCACACATTAATAGTGGGAGACTTCAACACCCCACTCTCAACAAAGGACAGGTCAACAAAACAGTAATTAAACAAAGAAACAATGTTTCTAACAGAGGTCATGAATCAAATAGACCTAAAAGACATTTACAGAGCCTTACACCCAAACACAAAATAATTTACTTTCTTCTCAGCACCAAATGGAACCTTCTCCAAAATAGACCATATGGTTGGTCACAAAGCAAACCTCAACAGATACAAGAAGACTGAAATAATCCCTTTTATCCTATCTTATCACCATGGACTAAATCTGGACCTCAACAACAACAGAAATAGCAAAAAGCCTACACACACATGGAACTGAACAACTTACTACTAAATAAAAGCTGGGTCAAGGAAGAAATACAGAAAGAAATTAAAGTATTCCTAGAATAAAATGAAAATGAAGACACAACATACCCAAACTTAGGGGACAAAATAAAAGCAGTGCTAAGAAGAAAGTTCATTGCACTAAGTGCCTTCAAGAAGAAATTCGAGACATCTCATTAAAGCAACTTAATGGCTCACCTAAAAGCCCTAGAAAAAAAGGAAGCAGACATACCAAAAAGGAGTAGATGGTTGGAAATATTCAAGCTTAGGGCTGAAATCAATAAATTAAAAACAAATAAAATAATTCAAAGAATCAGTGAAACCAAGAGCTGGTTTAAGAAATTCAACAACTAAACAAACTAAAAGGTAGAGAGACACCATCCAAATCAACAAAATCAGAAATGAAACAGAAGACATATTTACAGACAGTGAGGAAATCCAAACAATCATTAGGAATTACTTCAAAAGACTATGTGCCAAAAAATTTTAAAATATAAATGAAATGGACAATTTTCTTGATCAATTCCACTTGTCAAAGCTGAATCAAAACCAGGTAAATCAATTAAATAGTCCTATATCCCCTAAAGAAATAGAAGCGGTCATCAAAAGTCTCCCATCCAAAAAAAGCTCAGGAAGAAATGGTTTTGGCACAGAATTCTACCAGAACTTCAAAGAAGAGCTAACTCCAGTTCTCTTCAAAATATTCCACAAAATAGAAACAGAAGGAGCACTGTACCAAACTCATTCTATGAAGCCACAGTCACCTTGCGACCTAAACCTCACAAAAACCCAACAAAGAAAGAGAATTTCAGGCCAATCTCCCTTATGAACATTGATGCAAAAATACTCAACAAAATACTTGCAAGCTGAATCCAAGAACATATCAAAGATATCATCCACTATGACCAAGTAGGCTCCACCCCAGTATGCAGGGGTAGTAAAATATATGGAAATACATCAATGTGATCCACCATACTAACAAACTGAAAGAAAAAAAAAAACACATGATCATCTCCTTAGATGTTGAAAAAGTATTTGACAAAATCCAACATGCATTCAGGTTTAAAGTCTTGGAGATATCAGGGATACAAGGCACAGATCTAAACAGAAAAGGCAATATACAGCAAGCCTGTAGCCAACATCAAACTAAACTTAGAGAAACTTAAAGCAATCCCACTGAATTTCTATCCAAGGGGATAGAAATTAGAATGGAATAAGTCAAAGTATCATTATTTGCAAATGATAGGATAGTATATCTGAGTGACCCGCAAAATTCTACCAGGGAAGTCCTACAGGTGATAAACACCTTCAGCAAAGTAGCTGAATACAAAATTAACTCAAAAAAAAATCAGTAGCCCTCTTGTATACAAAAGACAAAAGGGCTGAGAAATAAATTAGGGAAACAACACCCTTCACAATAGCTACAAAAGACATAAAGTACCTTGGTATGATCCTAACCAAGCAAGTCAAAGACTTGTATGAAAAAAATTTCAAGTCTCTGAAGAAAGAAATAAAAGAAGATAAGAGAAGATGGAAAGATCTCCCATGGTCATGGCTTGGCAGGATTAACATAGTAAAAATGGCCATCTTACCAATCTACAGATTCAATGCAATTCCCATCAAATTACCAGCAATTCTTACATACCTTGAAAGAAAAATTATCCTTTGGAAGTCAATCTGGCACTTTCTCAGATAACTAGGAGTAGTGCTACCTCAAGACCCAGCTATACCACTCCTAGGTATATACCCAAAATTTGCTCAAGTACACAACAAGGACATTTGTTCAACCATGTTCATAGCATCTTTATTTGTAATAGCCAGAACTTGGAAACAACCCATATGTCCATCAACGGAGGAATGGATACAGAAATTGTGGTATTTTTACACAATGGAATACTACTCAGCAACCAAAAAGGAGGAAATCATGAAATTTGCAGGCAAGTGGTGGGATCTAGAAAAGATCATTCTGAGTGAAGTATCCCAGAAGGAGAAAGACAAACTTGGTATATACTCGCTTATATAGACCTACAAGATATGATAAACATAAATGAAATCTACACACCTAAAGAAGATAATCAAGAAAGTGGACACAGGCGAAGGTGATCAATCCTCATTTAGAAAGACAAATGGGATGTGCATTGAACTTATGACAGGAGTCTACCACAAAAGGCATCTGAAAGACTCTACCTAGCAGTGTTTCAAAGCAGACACTAAGACTCATAACCAAACCCTCGGCAGAGTGCAGGGAATCATATGAAAGAAGGGAAGTTAGTATGATATGGAAAGGATAGGAGCTCTACAAGGACCAAATATATCCGGGCACAGGGTCTTTTCTGAGACTGACACTCAACCAAGGACCATCTATGGATATAACCTAGAACTTCTGCTCGGATGTGGCCCGTGGTAGCTCAGTAACCAAGTAGTTTTCCAAAGTAAGGGGAACACAGACTATTTCTAACAGGATCTCAAGGGCAGGCTGTTTGACCCCCCCCCCAGGGGAGGAGCAGTCTGTTAGGCCACAGAGGAGGACTTTGCAGCCAGCCCTGAAGATACCTGATAAAACAGGGTCAAATGAAAGGGGAGGAGGTCCTCCCCTATCAGTGGACTTGGAAAGGGGCAGGGAGGAGACCAGGGAGGGAGTGTGGGGTTGGGGAGGGAATGAGGGAACAGGATACAGCTGGGACACAGAGTTAACAAAATGTAACTAAAAAGAAAAATAAAATTAAAAAAAAAGAAAGAAAAATTCTCAACTTCATGTAAAATAATAAGAAACCCAGAATCGCAAAAACAATCCTCTACAATAAAAGATCTTCTGGAGGTAATCTCCATCCCTGATCTCAAGCTCTCCTATAGAGTAACAGTAAGAAAACCTGCATGGTACCAGCATAGAAACAGAATGTTGGATCAATTGAACCAAACAGAAGACCCAAAAATAAACCAACAAACTTATGGACACCTGATCTTTGACAAAGATGCCAAAAACATACAATGGACAAAAGATAGCATCTTCAACAAATGGTGCTGGTCTAACTGGATATCTACATGTAGAAAAATGCAAGTAGATCCATACATATGACCCTGCACAAAACTAAAGTCTAAGTGGATCAAAGACTTCAATATAAAACCAGAAACATCACATTGGTTAGAAGAAACAGTGGGGAAGAGCCTACAACTCGTTGGCACAAGAGAAACTTCCTGAAAAGAACCCCAATAACACAGGCTCTAAGTGCAACAATCAATAAATGGGACCTCATGAAAGTGAAAAGCTTCTGTAAAGCAAAGGACACTGTCACCAAAACAAAATGAATACCTACAGATTGGGAAAGAATCTTCACCAACCCTATATCTGACAGAGAGCTAATATCCAGTATAAAGAACTAAAGAAGATGAAAAGCAACAAATTAAGTAATCCAATTTAAAAAAAATGGGGTACAGAGCTAAACAGAGAATTTTCTATAGAGGAATATTGAATGGCAGAGAAATACTTAAAGAAATGCTCAACATCCTTTCCCAGCAGGAAAATGCAAATTAAAAGGACTCTGAGATTTCACCTTACACCCATCAGAATGGCTAAGATAAAAAACCTAAGTGACAACACATGCTGGAGAGGATTTGGAGAAAGGGGAAGCCTCCTCCACTGCTGGTGAGAATGTAAACTGGTACAACCACTCTGGAAATCAATCTGGCGCTTTTTCAGACAACTACGAATAGTGCCTCCTCAAGATCCAGCCATACCACTCCTAGGCATATATCCAAAAGAGGCTCAAGTACACAATAAGGACATTTGCTCAACCATGTTTGTAGCTGCTTTATTTGTAATAGCCAGAAGCTGGAAACAACCCAGATGCCCCTCAACTGAAGAATGGATACAGAAATTGTGATACATCTACACAATGGAATATTAGTCAACAATGAAAAATAAGGAAATCATGAAATTGCAGGTAAATGGTGGGAACTGGAAAGGATCATCCTGAGTGAGCTGTCCCAGAAGCAGAAAGACACACACAGTATATACTCATATAGACATATAATATAGTATAAACCTACTAATATCGGTACATCTAAAGAAACTAATCAAGAGGGAGGGCCCTGACTAATATGCTCAATCCCCAACCTGAAAGGAAAAGAAGAAGAAAATAGGAAACAAGTTAGGAGCTTGCCACAGCGGGCTTCTGAAAGGCTCTGTCCTGCAGACTATCAATGCAGACGCTGAGACCTACTGCCAACTGTTGGACAGAGTGCATGGAATCTTATGAAAGAAGTGGGAAATAGTCAGATTTGGAGAGGACAGGAGCTCCACAAGGAGAGCAACAGAACCAAAGTATCTGGGCACAGGAGTCTTTTCTGAGACTGATACTCCAAACAAGGACCATTCATAGATATAACTTAGAACCCCTGCACAGATGTAGCCCATGGCAGTTAGGTGTACAAGTGGGTTCCATAGTAATGGGAAGAGGGACTGTCTCTGACATGAACTGTTTGGCCTGCTCTTTGATAACCTCTCCCAGATGTGGGAGCAGCCTTACCAGACCACAGAGGAAGACAATTAAGCTACTGTTGATGAGATTTGATAGACTAGGATCAGAAGGAAATAGAGGATGACCTTCCCTATCAGTGGACTTGGGGAGGGGCATGTATGGAGAAGGGGAAGGGAAGGTAGGATTGGGAGGGAAGGAGGGAAAAAAGAAAAACAATATTTTTTGTCACTTTTGTCAATTACAAGTTGTAAGGCCATTGATTTGGTGGAAGAAGTTTAATCATCTTTTTCATCGGCCAACATAAACTCAGAATTAGCCACTGGGCCTCCTCTATTAAAATCTTGGGAGAACATTCAGAAATAAATCTAACAAGGAAAGAAATTAATATAATTATTAACATAAATTTTGTTTAGTAAGGTGACATGCAATTATGCAACTGTCTGGACCATGTATCTGAGCCCTTTAGGTAAAGGCTAAAGTAGTTGTAATCAGCTATTTGTTACATCTGACCCCTGCAAGAAACTTTATGAGAAGCCTGTTAATGTCAGCATCTTAATCAACAATTTAAAAGAAAGATATGCCTTTATTGGGTCCTTTATGGGATTGTCCAGCAATGTCCCACAGATACTACTTGAATATAGTGAATTCTTTCTCAAGCTTGTTATTTTTGGCATCCTCCTTTAATGAGGGAGCATGGATGGTTAGGGTATTAAAGACACATTATATCTGTAAGAAGTACTCTTTCAGAAAGAGATAATGTTTCCAAGTTGGTAAATACAATGTTTAAATTTGACTTCAGTATTTAAGAAGTTATGGTGGGATCTATAAAAGATCATCCTGAGTGAAATACCCCAGAAGGAGAAAGACAAACACGGTATATACTCACTCATATAGACCTATAAGATGTGATAAACATAATGAAATCTGTACAGCTAAAATAGATAATCAAGAGAGCGGATATGGGGTAAGATGATCAACCCTCGTTTAGAAAGACAGATGGGATGTACATTGAATGTATGACAGGAGTCTACTGAGCACATTTGAAAGACTCTAACTAGCAGTGTTTTCAAAGCAAAGACTCATGACCAAACCTTTGGCAGAGTACAGGGAATCATAAGAAAGAAGGGGAGTTAGTCTGATGTGGAAATGATAGGAGCTCCACAAGGACCAAATATATCTGGGCACAGGGTCTTTTCTGAGACTGACATTCAACCAAGGACCATGTATGGATATAACCTAGAACCTCTGCTCAGATGTAGCCTGTGGTAGCTCAGTAACCAATTGGTTTCCCGTAGTGAGGGGAACAAGGACTATTTCTAATGGGAACTCAATGACTGGCTCTTTGGCCTCCCCACCCCCCAAGGGAGGAGCAGTCCTGTTAGGCCACAGAGGAGAGCTTTGCAGCCAGTCCTGAATATACCTGATAAAACAGGATCAGATGAATGGGGAGGAGGTCCCCCCTATCAGTGGACTTGGAAAGGGGCACGGTGGAGATGAGGGAAGGAGGGAGGGACTGGGAGGGAATGAGGGATCGGGACACGGCTGGGATACAGAGTTAATAAAATGTAACTGATAAGAAAAAAATAAAATTCAAAAAAAAAAGAAGTTAAGGATGTTTTCTCAGCTGTAGATAGATACTGTAGTTGTTAATGTAAGCCAATGTCTTGTCCTATATCTATGATATAAATATATCAGGAATAGAATCATTTGCGAGCAATAGTTATCCAAGTCATATTTCATATGGTTAAGTATAATCTTTGAGAACTACAGTCCCTTAAACTGTAAAAGAAGCATTGCTAATTTTTATACTTTCCTTCTAGGTTTTCGAGCCAAAATGAATTTTTGTTTTTGCACTATGAGGGCAAAATGATGATCCAGCCCTCTGGAGTCACTTGAGCTTGTGAGAAATCTGAGTCCTTAGGCTTTTCTTTATCAGTTGTCCATTGATGTGAGGACAAGTGAAAGGCCTTACTTGTGCTGGCTTTTGCTTCCCTGTTAAGAAGAGTTTTGCTATATTGACCCTCCTTTTTACAAGGGAACACTAATTAGAATTCATCTAGTGGAGTCTCCATGGCCTCCCTGAACAAAAGAACCTAGGATTTTCCGCAGTTTAAGAACATTTCTAGAGCTGGCCCAAAGTCCCCTTGGACCTCATTGAACATGGAGGATGAGAGGGGAATATATCATCCCTTTCAATCCCCCTGACCACATTAGAATAACCTTCAAATTGGGGTATCAAACAGCCAGAACGTAAGTTACATCAGGCTTGGACTCTGTAGTATATTATAGCCAGCTTTCTCTAGATAAATTCTGACTAAACATACACTTCAGCCAGTTCTTATAATTGTTGGTATTAGAAACTTTAACATCATATATATTGTCTACAACTCTCATCCTTTAACTTTGTTGAATAAACTACTCAGACCTTCGTAACTCACAAAAGATTTATAGTTTTAAAAACATTTTCCATCTAAATATCCATACGTAAATCTTTCTTCATTAAAACAACTTAAATATTTTATCCTTAGATATTTTTTAAAAAATTCATAGAATCAGGAGACATAATAGCATCAACTAATAATTTTACTTTTTATTGTGAGAATTTTCTCCCAGGGGGCAGGGAGGTCTATGCAATGTCTATCCATCTTTATAATTGCCCAATGACAAATTAAAGTTCAATTTCAAAGTTCACACAGAGAAAGAAATAATTTTACTGAGAGGTTGGACAGGGAGCTAATGGTGGGCATGTGATTGACCCAGAAAACTTAAATTTAAAGAGTCATGTTAATTGTGCTAAAGAAAGATTCAATACCCTTAGCCATTTATATTTAAACTATTTGGTCACATTGATTAAATATATTTTTAATTAAACTTTATTTGTTAATATTAGTTACAGGTTATTCACTTTGTATCCCAGCTGTAGTCCACTCCTTCATTCCCTCCCAGTCCTGCCTTCCCTCCCTCATCTCCTCCATGCTCATCTACAAGTCCACTGATAGTGGAAGTCCTCCTCCCCTTCCATCTGACCCTAGCTTATCAGGTCTCATCAGTAATTGCTGCATTGCCCTACCCTGTGGCCTGGTAAGGCTGCTACCCTCTTGGAGGGGGGGAGATCAAAGAGCCAGCCATTGAAATCATGTCAGAGACAGTCACTGATGCCCTTACTAGTGACTCCACTTGGATACTGAGTTGCCATGGACTACATATGAGCAGGAGTTTCTTGGTTAAATCCATAAATGGTCCTTGGTTGGAATATCAGACTCAGAAAAGACTCAAGGGACCAGATATTGTGATTCTGTTGCACTCCTTGTGGAGCTCCTGTCTACTCCAGGTCTTACTATCTTCCCCTTCTTTCATAAGATTCCCTGCACTCTGCCCAAAGATTGACTATGAGTCTCAGCATCTGCTTTTATACACTGCTGAGTAGAGTCTTTTAGAGGCCCTCTGTGATAGGCTCCTGTCCTGTTTCCTGTTTTCTCCTTCTTCCAATGTCCATCCCATTTGTATTCCTGAGTGAGAATTGATCATCCTATCCAGGGTCTTCTTTCTTGCTTAGCTTTTTAGGTGTACAGATATTAGTATGTTTATCCTATATTATATGACAAGTTTCCACCAGTTTCCTCTCAGTTTCTGAGATACCTCACTCAGGGTGATCTTTTCTAGATCCCACAATTTCCCTGCAAATTTCATGATTTCTTTGTTTTTAATTGCTGAGTAGTATTCTACTGTGTAAACATACCATAATTTTTGTATTCAATCCTCCGATGAGGGATATCTTGGTTGTTTCCAGGTTCTGGCTATTATGAATAAATCTGCTACCAAAATGGTTGACCAAATATCCTTATTGTGTACTTGAGCATATTTTGGGTATGCCTAGGAGTTGTATAGCTGGATCTTGAAAAAAGTGCTATTTCTAATTGCTGAGAAAGTGTGAGATTGATTTCCAAAGTAGTTGTACAAGTTTACATTCCCACCTGCAATGGATGAGGGTTCCCCTTTCTCCACATCCTTTCCAGCATGTATTGTCACTTGAGATTTTTATCTTAGCCATTCTGATGGGTGTAAGGTGAAATCTCAGGGTCGTTTTGATTTGGATCTCCCTGTTGACTAAGGATGTTGAGCATTTCCTTAAGTGTTTCTCTGGTATTCTGTATTCCTGTACAGGGAATTCTCTGTTTAGCTCTGTACCCCCTTTTTAATTGTATCACTTGATTTTTTGTTTTTTAACTTCTTGAGTTCTTTATATATTCTCAATGTTAGCCCTTTGTCAGATATAGGGCTGGTGAAGATTCTTTCCCAGCCTGTAGGCTGTCATTTTGTTCTGACAACAGTGTCCTTTGCTTTATAGAGCTTTTCACTTTCATGAGGTCATACTTATTGATTGTTGATTTTAGAGCCTGTGTTGTTGGTGTTGTGATCAGGAAGTTGTCTTCTGTGCCAATGAGTTCTAGGCTGTTCCCCACTTTTTCTTCTAACCCATTTAGGGTGTTTGAATTTATATTGAGGTCTTTGATCCACTTGGACTTTAGTTTTGTGCAGGGTGATAAATATGGATCTATTTTCTTTCTTTTTTTTTTTTTTTTTTTTTTTTTTTTTTTGCATGTAGACATGCAGTTAGGCCAACACCATTTGTTGAAGATGCTGTCTTTTTTCCATTTTATGGTTTTTTTGTTTTTGTTTTTTGTCAAAAATCAAGTATCTGTAGGTGTGTGGATTTATTTCTAGGTCTTCTATTCGGTTCCATTGATCCACCATGCTGTTTCTATGAAAATACCGTGTAATGGTTTTTACTACTATTGCTCTGTAGTGCAGCTTGAGATCAGGGATGGAGACACCTCTAGATGATTTGTTGTTGTACAGGATCATATTGGCAATTCTGGAATTCTGGTTTGTTGTTGTTGTTGTTGGTTTTCAGTATGAGATTGAGAATTGTTCTTTCAAGCTCTGTAAAGAATTGTGTTGCTATTTGATGGAAATTGCACTGAATCTGTAGATTGCTTTTGGCAGGATGGTTATTTTTACTATGTTAATCCTACCAATCCATGATAAAAGATGTATTTCCATCTTCTGTTATCTTCTTCTAATTCTTTCTTCAGAGACTTAAAGCTTTTTTTGAACAGGTCTTTCACTTGCTTGGTTAGAGTCACAACAAAGTGCTTTATATTATTAGTGGTTATTGTGAAGGGTGTTGTTTCCCTAATTTCTCTCTAGGCCCTTTTGTCTTTGGTATGCAGGAGGGCTTCTGATTTTTTGTTAAGTTAATTTTGCATCCATCCACAAGGCTGAAAGTGTTTATCAGCTGAAGGAATTCTCTGGTTGAATTTTTGGTCTCACTCATATATACTATCATGTCATCTTCAAATAGTGATACTTTGACTCCTTCCTTTCCAATTTATATCCCCTTGATCTACTTTAGTGGTCTTATTGCTTTAGCTAAGACTTCAAGTAGTATGTTGAAAATCTCTGGAGAGAGTGGGCAGCTTTCCCTTGTCCCTGATTACTGTGGGATTGATTTATGTTTCTGTTCATTTAGTTTGATGTTGGGTATAGGCTTGCTGTTTATTGTCTTTACTATGTTTAGGTATGTGCATTGTATACCTTATCTCTCCTAGATTTTAAACATCAATGGGTGTTGAATATTTTTCAAATGCTTTTTTGGAATTTATGGAGATGATCATGGTTTTTCTCTTTCAGTTTGTTTATGTGGTAAATTACATTCATGGATTTCCATTTATTGAGCCACCCCTGCATGCCTGGGATGAAGCCTACTTTGCCATGGTGGTTGATATCTTTTATGTGCTCTTGGATTCTGATTGCAGGTATTTTATTGAGTATTTTTGCATCAATATTCATCAAGAAATAGGTCTGAAGTTCTCTTTTTTTGTTGGATATTTGTGTGGTTTATGTATCAAGGTGACTGTGGCTTGATAGAATGAGATTGCTAATTTTCCTTCTGTTTCTATTTGGTGGACTAATTTTAAGAGAATTGGAGCTAGCTCTTCTCTGAAGGTCTGGTAGAATTCTGCACTGAAACCATCTGGCCCTGGTTACTTTTTTGGAAGGGAGACTTTTGATGACTGCTTGTATTTTCTTGGTGGATATAGGACTGTTCAATCTACTTACCTGATCTTGATTTAATTTTGATAAATGAAATCTATCAAGAAAATTGTCCATTTCATTTGGATTTCTAAGTTTTGTAGCATATGTCTTTTGTTTTAAAACCTAATGATTGTTTGGAATTCCTCAGTGTTTGTTGTTATGTCCCCCTTTTCATTTCTGATTTTGCTGATTTGGATAGTGTCTCTAAGCCTTTTAGTTAGTTTGGCTAAGGGCTTGTCTATCTTGTTGATTATCTCAAAGAAAGAGTTCCTGGTTTCATTGATTATTTGAATTTTTTGTTTCTAATTGATTGATTTCATCCCTGAGTTTGATTATTTCCAACCATCTACTCCTCTTGGGTGTGTTTCTTTTTTCCTAGGGCTTTCAGGTGAGCCATTAAGTTGTTTATACGAGATGTTTCAAATTTCTTCTTGAAGGCAATTAGTGCTATGAATTTTACTCTTAGCAATGTTTTCATTGTGTCCCATAAGATTGTGTATGTTGTGCCTTCATTTTCATTGAATTTTAGGAAGTCTTTAATTTCTTTCTTTATTTCGTCCTTAACCGAGCTGGCATTGAGCAGCAAGTTGTTCAATTTCCATGTGTATGTAGTCTTTTTGCTATTTCTGTTGTTGTTGAGGTCCAGCTTTAGTCTATGGTGGTCACATAAAATACAAAGGATTATTTCAATCTTCTTCTATATGCTAAGGCTTGCTTTGTGACCAACTATATGGTCTGTTTTAGAGAAGGTTCCATGCGGTTTAAAGAAGGTATACTCTTTTAAATTTTGGTGAAAAGTTCTGTAGACTTCTATTAGGTCCATTTGATTTAGGACATCTGTAAGTGCCATTATTTCCTTTTTTAGCTTCTGTCTGGATGATCCATCCCTTAAAGCTTAAATCACATATTGATCCCAACACCACTTTATTTGGATTCTCTATTTGAATTCTACCAGACCTTCAGAGAAGAGCTAACTCCAATTCTCTTAAAACTAGTCCAACAAATAGAGTGGAGTGCTGAAGTCTCCCACTATTGAGGTGTTGGGATCAATATGTGATTTAAGCTTTAATATTGTTTCATTTAAAAATGTGGGTGCTCTTGTATTTGGGGCATAGATGTTGAGGTTTGTGATGTCCTCCTGATGGAATTTTTCTTTGATGAGAATGAAGTGCCCCTCCTCATCTTTTTTGATTAATTTTGGTTGAAAGTCTAGTTTATTAGATATTAGGATAGCTACCACAGCTTGTTTTCTGGGTCCATTTTTCCAGCCCTTTAATCTGAGGTAGTGTTTATCTTTGTTGCAGAGGTGTGTTTCTTGGATGCAGTAGAATGTTGGATCCTGTTTATGTAACCATTATGGTAGGCTGTGTCGTTTTGTTAGAGAATTGAGTCCATTGATGTTGATAGATAATAGTGACCAGTGAATGTTAGTTCCTTTTATAGTAGAGTTGGTGGTGTATGGTGATTCATTGCTTGTTTTCTTTTAACTTTTTATTGTAAAGTTATCTGTATCCTGTTTTCTTTGGTGCAGTTGTTTTCTTTGGATTGGAGATTGCCTTCTAGTGTCTCCTGTAGGGCTGGGTTGCTGAGTAGATATTGTTTTAACTTAATTTTTTTCATAGAATATTTTCTTTTCTCCATCTATGTTGGTTGAAAATTTTGCTGTGTATAGTAGTCTGGGTTGGCATCTGTGGTGCTTTAAGGTCTACATCTTCCCAGGCCCTTCTGACTTTCATAATTTTTGTTGAGAAGTCCAGTGTAATTCTGATAGGTCTACCTTTGTATGTCACTTGGCCTTTTCCCCTTGCTGCTTTTAATATCTTTTCTTTTTTTCTGTAGATTTAGTGTTTGACTATGATGTGACATGAGGATTTTCTTTTCTGGTCTAGTCTATTTGGTGTTCTGTAGGCCTCTTGTATGTTTATGGACATCTCTTTCTTTAAGTTGGGAAAATTTTCTTCTATGATTTTCTTGAAAATGTTTTCTGGACCTTGGAGCCTAGAATCTTCTTTTTCATCTATTCCTATCATTCTTAGATTTTTTTTTTTTTTCTTTTCGTGGCATCCTTGATTTCTTGGATGTTTTTTGCTAGGGACTTTTCCTATTTTTCTTTTTCTTTGAGAGAAGTATCAATTTCTGCAAATGTATCTTCAGCACCTGAGAGTCTCTCTTCCATCTCTTATATTCTATTGGTGATGCTTACCTTTGTAGTTTCTGATCTTTTCTCTAAGTTCTCCAGCTCGAATTTTTTTTTCTGTTTGTGTTTTCTTTTATTGATTCTAATTTTGTTTTCATGTCTTACACCATTTACTTCATCTGTTTGAATTTGGATTCCTGTCTTTCTATGATGGTCTCTATTTTTTTGTTCATTTCCTCCCTATATGCCACTAATTTTATCTTTACTTGTGCCTCTATTTGTTTGGCTGTATTTGTTTGCCTGTATTTCTTTGAGAGCTTTGTTCGTTTCTGCTTTATTTGCTTCCATTTGTGTCTATTTCCTTGAAAGCTTTATTCATTTCCTTTTTATTAGCCTCCATTTGTGTGGCTATTTCTTTGAGAGATTTGTTTATTTCCTGTCTATGTGCCTCCTATAATTGGATAAGCATAGCTTTAAAATCATTTTTCTGTGTTTCCAATGAATTGGAGTATCCATTGCTTTTGGTTTTGCTGGTGAAGCCATAATGTCCTGACTTTTGTTGGATGTGTTCTCACACACTGACCTCTGGACATCTGCTTATCTGTAACCTCACTCTTTGTTCCTGTAGTCTGTAGTTCAGACTGGGTCCATCTTTCTTTGGTGTCTGGAGTATTCTTTAGAAAGTTGAGAGAGAGCCACTCTTTTGAGAGTGTGTGTTAGTATTTCAGCTGTACCTAAGGGAGAAAGGTCCACAAGCACAGACACAGATACACAAGTGTAGGTGAGAAAACATGTGCATGTGTGTGGATATGTGCCTTGAAGGACAGGGTGTTAGAGACTCTATATGCCTGTAATATGGGGCAGGAGTTGTTTCAGTCAGAGGATGCGCTGTGGACACTGGTGTTGTTCGTGTGCGCAATATGCATGTTCAGATTCCCTGAATGCCTCAGTGGCCTCCATGCCACTGGTATTCAGCTCTGTCTGGGCTCAAGGAGTTGTTTGCCTGGACTCCACTGGTATATCCACAGAACTGTGGCTTCAATGTTGAGAACACTGTCCCAAGAATCCCTATGTTGCCCACAGTGGGGCTGTGGATAGAAGGGATCCTAATTGGCTGCTAGCATAGAGGGTCGTTGGATCTGCTGCTCTGCATGAAGTTACTTGAAGGCACACTCAATCTTTACCATGTCTAATCAGAAAGCACAGGGGTTACCCTTGTTATCTACTCTCAGATTTAGGCCTGCTTAGGCCAATGCAAGTGTAGGAGATCAGTGGTGCTGCAGTGGCAGAACTTGGAGGCTAGTATAGTGGAACACTAGGAGTTCAGCCACAGCAGCAGAACTGGGAGGCCAGTACAGATGTCTGTTGGGAAGCCCTGGGAATCCCCTACAGCAGGACATGGAACTGGGTGGCCCATACAGCTGGCTGCCTGCCACTGAAGGAATGGGCAGCTGGTAGAGTCGCTGGCTGTGAACCCCTTCTGGGCCCATACATCTGCTCATGGAGATGGGACTGGAAAGGCTGGTACATCTAGCAGCCACCCCTGAGGACCTAGGAAGCTAGCCTCTGCTGTCTCAGTCACCAAGGAGGGAGTTCTGCAGTATGAGCTGGGGGGACTGTAGGCCTCCTCCATTGAGGAGGAGAGAGGCCCAGCAAGGCAAAGTGCAGGGAGATCGAATGTTTACAATTTTCATTCCCCAGAGTCCACAGGTGACATGGATCTAAATGGTCTCAGCTCATATGTTGTCTCCTCTCACCCAGGAAGCCTTAATGTTGATGTTCTGGCTTCAACTGCCCCTCCACTCACCAATTTCAGAATATCAGATCCTCTGCCTCTCAGATATGGTGCATTCTGTTAACTGCCATCTTGAATCCCTGATTAAATATATTTTTATTATTTTGTTAAATTTTAGTTTTACTATGAACAAAAGAAGTTGAGGCAAGTTAACAACTTTAGTTTACATAAGCATTTTCTTTTTTTAGTATTTAAAAGGTCTATTTCTTTAATAAATTATGAAACTACATACAAAAAAATGTTTTAAAATTAATTTCATTATTTTTTATGTCTAAGTTAGGGTTTCTACTTCTGTAATAAAACATCACAAAAAAAGCAATTTGGAGAGGAAAGGGTTTATTTTAGCTTACAACTCTCAGGTCACATTCCTTCGTTGAGGGTCAGGAGCTGATTCAGAGTCCATGAAGGAATGCTGCATAAGCATTTTCTTATAAGTTAATTTGGTACTATGTAATGACATAAAAAATAAACCATGATCACACACACACACACACACACACACACACACACACATATATACAGTATTTATACACATATATAACTGAATATACATTAGATACATAATGTACAGTTTTATAAAACAATATTTTGAAAATTATTTATTCTTTGAATTATATTTTTATAATCCTCATTTTTTTAAGAGAAGCTTAAAAGTAAACATATTGGTAGATTGGGCAGAAACAAAAAGAGACAGAAGTGGGATGAAGGAGTTTAAGGGTAGTGAAACATTTTATCTCAGGTAGAAGAAAATGGTACTAGAGATACTGGGCCAACTTGCTTGTATTAAGACTCATCAGGAGGGAGGCAAAGCCAAGATGGCGACTAGCACGTACAGTTTCTGAGCTGTGGAAGAGCTGAATGCCTGAGTTGGCGAGTGGAAAGACTTCTGAAGTCAGAAAAACAACAGTGAGGCTTTCTAAATGACAGGGAACATCTCATGAGGTGAGAATTTTGATCTCGGGGTCACCCAGGGACTTGTTTGGGGAGAGAAATGATCCTTTGATCTCCCAGCACTCCCCTTTCTCAGACCTCCCTCCTCCTCAGCAAAGTGAACTCACTGAGATTCTCAGCTCAGACCTAACTGCCTGGGGTCTGCAGCAGCTGAGGCAGAGCTCCTGGCCCCTTAGCAGCAATTGCCTGCAGTGCCAATCTTCTAGTCCCAGACCTGAGGCACCAGCCTCCCAGGGTCCCAGGTCTGCTGGCTACCATACTGGATCTGCAGGGCCGCTCAGCAACTGACTGTATGGCCTTCCCAATTCCTCAGTAACAGATAATACATTATATACCCACCAAAGCCAGGCAGAAATGCCATACAAGCTAGGCACACCAGGCACTGGGCCTCCCAGGCTTGGAGAACACAGTGGGCCCCAGGACTTCGCAGAAAGCATCTGGACCAGCAACCCCAGTCTCCAGCTGTAGCAGGACTTCCTAACCTGGGGGTGGCAGCAGCACTGAGCTGGTGAAGCACCTCAGTCTTACAGCATAAGACCAACCAGGGCCAAACCAGGGAGCAGAGAGCCCAGATACCCCATCCCTGCCCATGTGACCTGCTTGAGAGTGAGTACTCCCTTGAGTGTCTGCAGAGCCCCAGATCCAGGCCTCTTCTAAAATAGAAGCCAGCTATTGGACCCTTCCCACCCACATACCCGCTGTGGGAAACAGAGGGTCACTTGTAATACTGAGGCCCCTGCACTGTGGGTCTAGAGCTGCAACACCTTCATCCTAGGGTCTCAGGTCTGCTAGACGACATAGTGGCCCTGCAGGGTCTCTCAGCCACTGACTGCATGGCCTGCCCAAACCCTCAGTGACAGATAATACGCTATATACCCACCAAAGACAAGCAGACCTGCCATACAAGCTAAGCACACTGGGTTCTGGGCCTCCCAGGCTTGAAGAGCACAGTCGAGGGCCCCCAGGACTTCTCAGAAGGCAACTGGACTGGCATCCCAGTCTCCAGCTGCAGTGGGACTTCCTAACCTCGCGGCTTCAGGCTTCAACAGCACTGAGCTGTTGGAGCACATCAGTCCTCCTGCATAAAAACAAGCAGGGCCAAACCAGAGAGCAGAGAGTCTGCATATCCCAATCCCTGCCGAAGTGACTTGCTTGAGAGTGAGTGCGCCCTTGAGTATCTGCAGAGACCCAGATCAGGGTCCTTCTAATATAGAAGCCAGGCACTGGACCCCTCCCACCAAATACCCACTGTGGGAAACAAAGGGTCACTTGGGACATTGAAGCCCCTGCTCTGAGGGTCCAATTGAGGAGTTAAGGCAGTTAATGCCAGATATTGCACTGCAATAATCACTAGAAAACCTGCTACATATACAGGGCAGAGCCCCTTCCACACATTAAAGGATTCAACATTAACTATCATTCTGTCCCTTGAGACATATTTCCACACACACACACACACAAACATACACACACACATACATGCACACGCACCTGCATTTACTCCTTTTGCGCCCATGTACTTTCCTCCAACAGATACAACTAGTTCAACAATGCACACACTGAAGCCACAGGACCTCTCTCAGTTTCTTAAAAAACACTCCAAATGCCAGAGAGAGACAGTACCAGTCTGAACTGCAGAATCCAGAAACAAACAGGGAAGGTTTCAGATAAGCCAATGGCCAGGCGTAGGCTAAAGAACACATCCAACATAAATGAGGACATCATGACTTCACCAGCAACTCCCAAAATTGATGGATACTCCAATTCATTAGGAGCACAGGAAAATGACTTTAAAGCTATACTTACCCAATTATTTGAGGCTCATAAAAAGGAAACAAACAATTCTCTCAGAGCAATGATCATGCAAATTCAGGCAATTAAAGAGGAAATGAACAAATCTATCAAAGATTTGGCCAGTCAATTGGAGGTAAAGAAAGAAGAAATGGACAAAATTCTTAAAGAAACACAGGCAAATATAATCAAGCAAATAGAGGCACATGTAGATATAAAATTAGTGGCATATAGAAAGAAAATGAACAAAAAAAAATAGAGACCACCATAGAGAGACAGGAATCTACATTCAAATAAATGAAGGAAATGGTGCAAGGCATGAAAACAGAATTAGACTCAATAAAGAAAACACAAACTGAGAAAACCCTTGAGCTGGAGAACTTGGAGAAAAGATCAGGAACCACAAAGGTAAGCATCACCAACAGAATACAAGAGGTGGAAGAGAGAATCTCTGGAGCTGAAGATACACTCACAGGAATTGATATTTCTCTCAAAAAAAGTAAAATCAGAAAAATCCCAAACACAAAATATCCAAGAAATCTAGTATGCCATGAAAAGACGAAATCTAAGAATAATAGGAATTGATGAAAAAGAAGATGCTAGACTCCAAAGTCCAGAAAACATTTTCAAGAAAATCATAGAAGAAAATTTTCCAAACTTAAAGAAAGAGATGTTTATAAATATACAAGAAGCCTACAGAACACCAAATAGACTAGACTAGAAAAGAAACATATCATGTCACATCATAGTCAAAACACTAAATCTACAGAACAAAGAAAAGATATTAAAAGCAGCAAGGGAAAAAGGCCAAGTAACATATGAAGGTAGACATATCAGAATCACACTGGACTTCTCATCAGAAAATATGAAAGCCAGAAGGGCCTGGGCAGGTGTCATGCAAACTCTAAGAGTCTACAAATGTGAACCCACACTGCTATATCCTGCAGAGCTTTCAATCAACATAGATATAGAAAACAAAATATTCCATGACAAAACTAAATTTATGCAATATCTACACAGCAAAGGAGCCCTACAGAAGATACTAGAAGGAAAATTCCAATCCAATGAAAACAACTTCGCCCAAGAAGACATTGCATACAGATAATATCCCAACAAAAATTAAAAGAAAACAAGCAATGAAACACAGTAAGACAACCGACTCCAATATAAAAGGAACAAACATTCATTGGGCATTATTATCCATCAACTTCAATGGAATCAACACTCCAATAAAAAGACACAGACTAACAGAATAGGTGCAGAAACAGGATCGATCCAACAGTCTGCCTCATCCAAAAAACACACCTATGCAACAAAGATAAACACTACCTCAGAGTAAAGGGCTGGAAAAATGTCTTTCAAACAAACAGACCCAGAAAATAAGCTGGGGTAGCTATCCTAATATCTGATAAAATAGACTTTCAACGGAAAGTAATCAAAAAAGATGAGGAGGGACACTATATTCACATCAAAGGAAAAATCTACCAAGAGGACATCACATTTCTGAACATCTATGCCCCAAATACATGAGCACCTACATTCATGAATGAAACATTATTAAAACTTAAATCATACATTGATCCCAACACCTTAATAAAGGGAGACTTCAACACTCTACCTTCACCAAGGGACAGATCATCTAAACAGAAGCTTAATAAGGAAATAAAGCACTTACAGAGGTTGTAAATCAAATGGACCTAATAGATTCTAGAGAACTTTCCACTGAAACTCAAAAGAGTATACCTTCTTTTCTGCACCTCATGGAACATTCTCCAAAATAGACCACATAGTTGGTCATGAAGCAAGCCTCAACAGATACAAGATTGAAATAATCCCCTGTATTCTATCTGACCACCATGGACTAAAGCTGCACTTCAACAACAATAAAATCAGAAAAAAAGCATACAACCACATGGAAACTGAACAACTTGCTGCTCAATGATAGCTTCGTTAAGGAAGAAATAAAGAAAGAAATTGAAGACTTCCTAAAATTCAATGAAAATGAAGGTACAACGTACCCTAATTTATGAGACACAATGAAAGGAGTGCTCAAAGAAAAATTCATAGCACTAAATGCCTTCAAGAAGAAATTTGTGATATCTCATACAAGCTAATTAATGGCACAACTGAAAGCCTTGAAAAAAAGAAGCAAATACACCCAAGAGGAGCAGACACATAGAAATAATCAAACTCATGGCTGAAATCAATCAATTAGAAACAAATAAAACTATTCAAAAATCAATGAGACCAAGAGCTGTTTCTTTGAGAAAATCAACAAGATAGACAAACCCTTATCCAAACTAACTAAAAGGCAGAGAGAAACTATCCAAATCAGCATATTCAGAAATGAAAAGGGTGACATAACTACAGACACTGAGGAAATACAATCAATCATTAGGTCATACTACAAAAGCCTATATGCCATGAAATTCAAAAATCTAAATGAAATGGACAATTTTCTTGACAGATTCCATCTACCAAAAGTAAGTAAAGATCAGGTAGAAAGATTGAATAGTCCTATATCCCCCAAGGAAACACAAACAGTCATCAACAGTCTACCTTCCAAAAAAAGGACTGAGCTAGATGGATTCAGTGCAGAATTCTACCAGTACTTTAAAGAAGTGCTAACTCCAACTCTCTTCAAACTATTCCACAAAATAGAAACAGAAGGAACATTAACAAACTCATTTTATGAAGCCGCAGTCACCTTGATACCTAAACCACACAAAAATCCAACAAACAAAGATAACTTCAGGCCGATCTTTCTTATGAACATTGATGAAAACATACTGAATAAAATATTGGCAAACCAAATCCAAGAACACATGAAAGATATCATCATGCAAAGGTTGTTCAACATACGGAAATCCATCAATGTAATCCACCACATAAAAAAACTGAAGGAGAAAAACCACATGATCATCTTCTTAAATGCCGAAAAAGCATTTCACAAAATCCAACACCCATTCATGTTTAAAGTCTTGGAGAGATAAGGGATACAAGGCACATACCTTAACATTGTAAAGGCCATATACAGAAAGCCTATAGCCAACATCAAACTCAATGGAGAGAAACTTAAATCAATCCCACTGAAATCAGGGACAAGACAAGGCTGCCTACTCTCTCCATATCTCTTCATCATAGTACTTGAAATCCTAGCCAGAGCAATAAGACAACTAAAGGAGATCAAGGGGATACATATCGGAAAGGAAGAGGTCAAAGTGTCACTATTCGCAGATCATATGATAGTATACATGATTGACCCCAAAAATTCAACCAGAGAACTCCTTCATCTGAAAAACACCTTCAGCAAAGTGGCTGGATACAAAATCAACTCAAAAAAAAAAAAATCAGAAGCCCTCCTCTATTCCAAAGACAAAAGGGCTGAGAAAGAAATTAGGGAAACAACATCCTTCACAATTGCCACTAATAACATAAAGTATCTTGGGGTTACACTAGCCAAGCAAGTGAAAGGCCTATTTGAGAAAAACTTCAAGTCTCTGAGGAAAGAAGTTGAAGAAGATACCAGAAGATGGAAAGATCTCCCATGCCCATAGATTGATAGGATTAACATTGTGAAAATGGCCATCCTGCCAAAAGCAATCTACAGATTCAATGCAATTCCCATCAAAATACCAACTCAGTTCAGTTTCCAAGTGGGTTACATTGTAATGGGAAGAGGGACTGCCTCTGACATAATCTGATTGGCCGGCTCGTTGATCACCTCCCCCTGAGGGAGGAGCAGCCTTACCAGGCCACAGAAGAGGACAATTCAGCCACTTTTGATGAGAACTGATAGACTAAGATCAGAAAGGAGAGGAGAACCTCCCCTATCAGTGGACTTGGGGAGTGCATGCATGCAGAAAGGGGAGGGAGGGTGGGGTCGGGAGGGGAGGAGGGAGGGGTTTATGGGGGATACAAAATGAATAAAGTGTAATTAATAAAAATTAAAAAAAATAAAAAAATGCCAACTCAATTCTTTACAGACCTTGAGAAAATGATTCTGAGCTTCATGTGGAGAAACAAAAAAACCCAGAATTTCCAAAACGATCCTGTACAACAACAGATCATCTGGAGGTATCTCCATCCCTGATCTCAAGCTGTACTACAGAGCAATAGTAATAAAAACTACATGTTATTGGCATAGAAACAGAAAGGTGGATCAATGGAACCAAATAGAAGACCCATAAATAAACCCACACACATATGAATACTTGATTTTTGACAAAGAAGCCAAAACCATTCAATGAAAAAAAGACAGAATCTTCAACAAATGATACTGGTCCAACTGGATGTCTATATGCAGAAAAATGAAAATAGATCCCTATTTATCACCCTGCACAAAACTAAAGTCCAAGTGGATCAAAGTCTTCAACATAAAATCAGATACTCTAAATTGATTAGAAGAAAAATTGGGGAACAGCCTAGAACTCATTGTCACAGGAGACAACTGAACAGAACACCAGCACAGGCTCTAAGAGCAACAATCAATAAAAGGGCCCTCATGAAACTGAAAAGCTTCTGTAAAGCAAAAGACACTGTCATCAGAACAAAACGACAGCCTACAGACTGGAAAAGGATCTTCACCAACTCTATATCTGACAGAGGGCTAATATCCAGCATATATAAAGAACTAAAGAACTTAAAAGCAATAAATCAAGTAATCCAATTTAAAAATGGGGTATGGAGCTAAACAAAGAATTCTCTATAGAAGAATATAGAATGGCAGAGAAACACTTAAATAGATGCTCAACATTCTTAGCCATAAGGGAGATGCAAATCAAAACGACCCTGAGAATTCACCTTACATCCATCAAAATGGCTAAGATTAAAAACTCAAGTGATAACACATGTTGGAGAGGTTTTGGATAAAGAGGAACCCTCCTCCTTTGCTGGTGTGAATGTAAACTAGTACAACCACTTTGAAGTCAAACTGGTGCTTTCTCTGACAATTAGGAATAGTGCTTCCTCAAGACCCAGCTATACCACTGCTAGGTATATACTTAAAATTTGCTCAAGTACACAAGGACATTTGCTCAACCATGTTTGTAACAGATTTATTTGTAATAGCTGGAACCTGGATACAACCCAAGTGTCCATCAACGGAGGAATGTATACAGAATTTGTGGTATTTTTACACAATGGAATAAATACTACTCAACAATCAAAAATGAGGATATCATGAAATTTGCAGGCAAATGGTGTGACCTACAAATGATCATTCTGTGTGAAGTATTGCAGAAGGAGAAAGACAAATGTGGTATATACTCGCTTATATAGACCTATAGGATATGATAAACATAATGAAATCTATACACCTAAAGAATATAAACAATAAAGCTGACATGGGGTAAGATGATCAATCCTCACTTAGAAAGATAAATGGAATGTGCATTGGACCTAGGACAGGAGCCTACCGCAGAGGGCCTCTGAAAGACTCTACCAAGCAGTGTATCAAAGCAGATACTAAGACTCATAACCAAACCTTCAGCTGAGTGCAGGGAATCATATGAAAGAAAGGGAGTTATTATGACTTGGAAAGGATAGGAGCTCCACAAGGACCAAATATATCTGGGCACAGGGGTCTTTTCTGATACTGACACTCCACCAAGGACCATGCATGGATATAACCTAGAACCTCTGCTCGGATGTAGCCTGTGGTAGCTCAGTAACCAATTGGTTTCCCATAGTAAGGGGAACAGGGACTATTTCTGACAGGAACTCAGTGACTGGCTGTTTGACCTCCCCACCCCCCAAGGGAGGAGCAGTCCTGCTAGGCCACAGAGGAGGACTTTGCAGCCAGTCCTGAAGATACCTGATAAAACAGGTTCAGATGAAGGGGGAGGAGGTCCTCCCCAATCAGTGGACTTGGAAAGGGGCAGGAAGGAGATGAGGGAGGGAGAGTGGGATTGGGGGCAGGATACAGCTGGGATATAAAGTTAATAAAATGTAACTAATAATAAATAAATACATAAATAAGTAAATAAATAAATAAATAAAATAAAAATTTAAAAAAAGAAGTTAAAAAAAAGACTCATCAGAGCCCACATAGCTGCTCCTCACTGGGAGAAATTATAATTTATCTTTTGGGTCTGTGTTGGGATCTGTGTATGCCAGAGATAACTTTCTTTATTAGGATGCCAGTGTTGGAGGAAAATGTTAGGCTAAAGTTTTATGTATTGGTTAGAAGCAAGTAAATATATCATGTCAAAGCTCATTGCCATAGTAAAGTGATTGTATTCCCAACATCATACCATTTTACCAATCAAATGTGGATTGTTCCACCATTTCGCTTAAAAAAAAAAAAAGACACTTTAGGTTCGGTAGGTTAATATGGACTATAGGAAGAGATTGTAACCCTGGCCTACACAGGTAGGCCCCAAATATCAAATTAAAGTAAAAGCAGGAGGGATTTCAAGGCTTCAGCACAAGGTTGATTCCATAAGAAGCCAATAAACCAGATAAATCTCAATATGTTTCTTCAAGAACTGAAGAATAGAAAAGGAGGCAGATAGAAAAGTACCCTAGAAAGCAAAATCATGAGGAACATTACCCAGTTCCAGGATGTTGGAAGAACTGGGTCGTTTAACTTCTTTTCCCAGTGTCAGAGCTAGGGTGCAGCATGACCCAGGACAAATAAAATTTTGAAAATTTCATTTATCTATTTATTTGCATCCTGATTTGCAGCCCCCCATCCTCCTAGTTCCCCCTTGTACCCCATCACATTCTCTTTTCTCCTCTTCCTCAGAGAAGGGGGAGGTCCCCTGTGGGTACCAAACTGACCTGGCACATTAATTCCCACTGAGTCCAGACAAAGCAGCCGAGTTATAAGATTGGCCTGCTCTTTGATCACCTCCCCTTCAGGGGGGGGAGCAGCCCTACCAGGCCACAGAGGAAGACAATGCAGCCACTCCTGATGAGACCTGATAGACAAGGATCAGAAGGAAGGAGAGGAAGATCTCCCCTATCAGTGGACTTGGGGAGGGGCATGGAGAAAGAGGAGGGAGGATGGAACAGAGAGAATGGAGCAGGGAAGGGCTTATGGGGGATACAAAGTGAATAAAGTGTAATTAATAAAATTTAAAATAAAATAAAGTAAAAATTAAAATAAAGATTCATATATATATATATATATATATATATATATATATATATATATTACACATATGAATGGAATCCAAAAGGAGGCATCAGAATCAGAGGGGACCCTCTCTTTAGTTGTTGTGAAATCCACATAAACACCAAGCTGTGCATCTGCTACGTATGTGCAGGGGTCCTCGGACAAGTCCATGCTTTTCTTTAGTTGGTCGTTCAGTCTCTGTAAGACACAATAGGTCCCAGTTAGTTGACTGTGTAGGTCTTCTTGTGGAGTCCTTGACCCCTGCAGCTCCCTCAGTCATTGCCTCAAATTTTCCATTTGACTCCCTGACCTCTGTCTAATGTTCGACTATGGGTCTCTACATCTGCTTCTATCAGATGCTGCCTGTAGCCTTTCAGAGGAGTTGTGCTAGGCTCCTGTCTTTAACAAAGCAGAGTAATATTAATAGTGCCATGGGTTGGTTCTCTACCATGGAATAGGTCTCATGGAGGGTCAGACTTTGGCTGGCCATTCCTTCAGTCTTTGCTGCATCTTTGTGTGTGCCACTCCTAATCACATGCTCAAAGATACTTTACCATACTATAGAGACACTTGCTCAACTATGTTCATAGTTTGCAATAGGCAAATACTGGAAACAAACCAGATGTCCCTCAACAGAAGAATGGATAAAGAAAATGTGGTACATTTACACAATGAAATAGTACTCAGCTATTAAAAACAAGCATGTAATGAAATTAGCAGGAAAAATGATGGAACTAAAAAAATAATAATCTTGAACGAGGTAACCCAAATTCAGTAAAACACCCATGGTATTTACTACCTTATAACTGGCTATTAGCCATAAAGTACAGGATAACCATGCTATAATCCACAGACCCAAGGAAGCTAAGTTACAAAAAGGACACAAGGGAACATGCTTAAATCTCACTCAAAAGGGGAAAAATAAATAGGCACTGGAGGCTGATGGAGGTAGGGAACTAGGTAGGAGATGGAGTGGGAAGGGGAGCCTTGCTGGGGATTAGGAGTAGGGAGATGGTGGAAAGTGGGCCAGGTGTGAGAAAAGAAATCAGAGTATCTCTGGTATTCACCAGAGACCCAGGGGAAGCCCCAGGAAGTTTAGGGAGGGTTACCCTAGATGAGACTCTTAGCAGTGGGGGATGTAGAGCCTGCAGTGACCACCTCCTGTAGGCAGACAAGACTTCCAGTGGAGGGATAAGGACATGAACACACCCACAAAACCTTCAACCCAAAAGTTGTCCTGCCAACATGATGCACAGGAAGAAAGATTAGAAGATATATTGAGACAAAAAAAAAACAACAACTTGAATCTAGAGTGGGAGGGACAAACCAAACCTCCAGTGTCAGCTTCTCCTCACAGGACAACCTGTCAGAAGCAGCTGCTCTCTTTTTGCTAGAAAGGGAGCTTATCATGAAAGTTAGCAATGAAAAAAAATGTGAAATTAGCTTGGGAGTTTGAGCTGGCAAAATATGAAGTGCAGAAAAGAGGCAATCAAGCAAAGGACAAGAGTGATGATAGAAAAAGCAGATGAAGGTGGAGAACTTCAAATTATTTGACACTCCATCTTATGAAGTTATCTGTGCGAGACTTTGAAAGTTAAACCTATTATCTAATTTGTGTTGTGTTCTTACCTCATTTGATAGCTATACTAACACCTTGAATTTTATTTTAAGAAAAGCTGAAAATATGTAGGAATAGAGATCTTGGAGCCATTTTAGGAAGGTAAGTGTGAGGCTAGTTTCTGTGAAAAAAAATTGTCACCTCAACTACAAGGTGGACAGAAATGAGTAATCAGACACTGGAATGGGTGTCCTCAATTCCCATGGACCTGGGAGACAATATCAAAGGCAAAGTCTGGAATAAGATATTTGTCTGGGGCAATTGTAGACTGAACCCAGACTGAACACATTGGATAGTGGTTTAAATGCACTGTGATTGAATAATGAAAGTCCTCTGCTCTTAGGGTTGGAAGATGATAGATAGATAGATAGATAGATAGATAGATAGATAGATAGATAGATAGATAGATGATAGATAGATAGATAGATAGATAGATAGATAGATAGATAGATAGATAGATAGGCAGGTAGGCAGGTAGGGAGATGAGGAAAAAGACTCAAAAGCAGTTTATGTGGCTTCTCATTAAAACCCCAGAATGGCCTTGCACAATTTTTATTGACAAAAGAAAACTAGGGGTTGTTAAACAGCATTTGCCAACCTCCCAACCCTTAGTAAGTCTGTGGAGCAGCCAGGCACTTAGTTGAGAAAAGGAGCCAGATAGGTAAGGAGAGATAGGAAAAGTCACCCAGAGAGAGGGAAAGAGAGAGAAAGAGAGACTACAGTGCAGAGCTCAAAACCCCTCCCAGATATCAGTACCAAATTTTGGATCAAGATTGATTGCCAAGTAGAAATTTAAAAAAGCAGATAATCCCTATAGAAGCAGAATTGTATTTTAGTCAGAACAACTTAATGGCACCAGTATCTCTGCAGAGTGGAAACTGTACTTGTGGCACAGGGGTCTTGGGGAGCTATAGGGTAGAAAAAGAGAAATGTGGGGATAGAAGTTGCAGGTCAGTTCCTCTGCAGTCTCAAAATGGTGGACACTAGTAGGCTTTTGTACGATGATTTCCTTATCAGATGCTACCAGCATCCCACCATTCACAGATGTCATTAACCAAGTCACCTTTCTGGCATGGACTTTCTCAGCCCACCTGATGATTTTAAGTCATTAATACATCACGTCCTCAAGGATCCAGTCTCCTACAAGCTGTATATGCCTTGTTTTGTGCTTCTATCATACTTTTTATTACTATTGTTGTGTGTTATAAGCTGAAGTTAAATATTATGACACTTCCAGCTGTCTTTCTATAGCCAATAATTATTTGGCTATTCATGGCATTTTGTGCATCATATATACATAGCTATATGTGTATGTATTATACATATATAATTTTTCTATACCTATATGGTGATCCTGAAATTTTATTTGGTATTATACTTAATCTTTGAATCAATCTAGCACTTTCTCAGACAGTTAGGAATAGTGTTCCCTCCATATCCAGCTATACCATTCCTAGGCATATATCCAAAAGATGTTCAAGTATTCTGCTCAAACATGTTTATAGCAGCTTTCTTTGTAATAGCCAGAATCTGAAAACAACCCAGATATCCCTCAGCGGAGGAATGGGATACAGAAATTGTGGTATATTTACACAATGGAATACTACTCAGCAATTAAAAACAAGGAAATCATGAACTTTGCAGACAAATGGTGGGAACTAGAAAAGAACATATATAATCTTGAGAAGAGGGCTTGTAAATGTTTTAAGTTTCATGAGCTCCCTTGGTCTTTCATTAACTTTCTGAGTGCTATACACATTCTTTCTTCTTTCTCCTTTCAGGAACAAATGTTTCAATTAAGAGGAGATATGTATGAAACAGCCTCTTTTACTTTGATGACAGCTTCATTCTAAGGTACTGAAGGAGAATCAGTGTTAGTCATTGACTAAGAAGAAATGTGTCACTGTCTCCACTAGCACCAGAGTTCTATGGAATTCTCACACTGGTCCCTACTGGGATGACCAGGGAGTTAGTCTGCATGGCTTATGTAAGATCTTCCCTACTTTTCTGCCTTGAATGAGATGTAGAAAATTGAACTTGATAGACTCAGCATGCAGTTCTGGGCCATGGGTGATTATGTTTTATATTTTTTAGAGAGATTACCAGGAATGAGATATGAGACCTGTTCTAAAAGGACACATGTTAGTCAGAAGTCTTATTTTCCTCATATTCTCTGTCTTGAAAAATAATACTTAGTAATTCCGGATTATGTCATAATTATACGTAATTATGACATTAGGGCCACTACAAAATTACTTTCATAAGTTCAGGATTCTGTTCTCAATCCTAACCAAGAAACAACAAAATAAAAAACAAACAAACAAACAAACAAAAAACAAAAAACATTCCTGAGGCAAGAAACTATTAAGAGCATCTGGCCTTTCTCCTGTTTAAAAATTTTAAAAAGAGCAAATAATAGAAGATCTAGCACAAGCAAACTATTTTTACCAACAAGCCAAGAACTGATTTGTTCAAAACAGATGGATCAAAACCAGCATTAAATGTGGATAGCATAATGTTGGCAGCATATAACTACCTTTAGTTAGAAAAGCCACTTTTTTCATGAAGTTTGGTAGTGAGTAAATTAATGAGTCTCTGATCAAATTTGGGATTCACTGTGACACCTTTTCATGAGTCAAGAATTAATTCTTGCTCTGGGAAATGTTATCATTGTATCACATCTTGCTTATTTGAGGGGACAAAATTGTCCAGAGACATAATAAACATTGCTTGTAAATCACTTTGACATCAAAGAACTCTTACTAAGAATATGCAGATAAGTTAGGGAAAGAAAATTAGTAACATATGTATTATGTATATCTTAGAATAAACATAGGCGTGTAAGCTAGGTAACTGGGTAAGCATGTAACTGGGTAAGGATGTAACTGCTTAAGGACAATTTTGTTTTGTTTTGTTTTTCTTAGTGTATGTGTGTTACCACTACTCTCTACCTTTACTCACATATTTGCTATTTGAACCAAAAAAAAAAAAAAAAAAAAAAAAAACCTAGAAATAGAAAGATTCTTCCACTATCTCAAAAGTCATTTCAGGTTACATATATCAGAGGTCTCCAACACCTGGGTTCTTTTTCCTAATATTTGTATAGAAGGGTAGAAAAGAAGGAAAAGCTGGATGATAAATTGATATGAATAAAAACTTAAGTTGTTCTTATTTCAAGAACTCATATACATCTATTTCATTAGTTCTGCCTTTTTCATGTAGAAGTGGACTTATTGATCTCAGATATTTATATTCTGGGCTATTTGTTTGTTTGTTTGTTTGATTGGTTGGTTGGTTTTTAGCCATAATTCTTGTGCTTCCTTTTCTAAAAAGGCATGTATTTTCAGTCCTGAAAAATATTTTTAAAAATATTTTAAATAAAGAAAACTGAAAGTGAAAATGTTGTCATAGATTATCAATATTTATTATTGATTTATCCTTTAGTTAAACCATGGTTATTCTTAAACCAGCTGAATACCCAAATCACTACACAGAGGCTAGGATTTATTTAAATAACCTAGAGCACAATGCTGGGCAATAGTTATTCCATCCTACACCTCCAAGCCCACATAGTTTCCTCCCATTTAGATTTCCCACATTATATTTGCTTTTAGTCATATTTTGGGTCTGGTTCATCTCTCCTCAAGAGGTTCCAAGTCCTCTCCTGCTGATTGCTCCTCCCAGATTCCTACCAGTCGCTTTCTTCTCCTCCCCTCCAGACCAGGATGTCCCCACACTATTCTCTCCATTGCTCAGCAATTGGTTGGTTGTTTTATTGAAAATGCAGAGAACAAATGGTGGCATGTTTACAGAAACTTGAGACAGGTGAAGCTTAGAATAAACATCACAATGCAATGTTCAGATTGAAACCAGATAGTAGGGTAGAGAAATCAGCATTTGAATGAACAAGCATAAATTATATACATTCTACAAGAACATTATACCAACAAAATGTAGATTATTCTGCAGCCAAACTGTACCTCAGGGAAAAGTCAAAGAAAACAAAAAAGAGGGGAACTTTTCAGCCTCTCTTCTCTTAAAAGAACACCATCTTCGTCTGGACTAATTTTCACCTAGCAGCTCATAAGTAAACTCATATAGCCTAGTATGCTGCACACAATATTTTTTTTGCATATTTAGGAAGCAGTGTAGTGTTCTTCAGCAAACTGACTCGTATCAGCCAGGAAACTCCAAGAGTTCAATTTGAAATATAAGATTAAAAATTGGTGGGAATCAGATTGATATATTTTGGTCCTCACTAATAAAGAGAGTTAAATTAATATAAATATCAGACAGATTATTTTCTGATGACTTCTTCACAAAGCCATTTTCTCATTTTTAATGTTCCTGAGAACCGGAATCCGAATAAGTATATTAAAAGAAAGTCAGTGGATGTTCTGATAGAAATATATATATATATGGGTTTCTGTATACTAAGGCTATTCTTCAGCAGTTCTCTCTCTCTTTACTGTGACTCTATGGTACCAAAGAATACCACAAATTATACCAAGTTTTCATTTCTTTTTTTTAATTTATTTTTATATTATTAATTACAGTTTATTCACTTTGTATCCCCCTGTAGCTTCCTCCTTCCTCGCCTCCCATTCCCACCCTCCTTTCCTTCTTCCCCACCTGTGCCCTTTCCCCAGTCCACTGATAAGGGCGATCCTCCTCCCCTTCCCTCTGATCCTAGTCTATCAGGACTCATTAGGAGTGATTGCTTTGTCTTCTTCTGTGGCCTGGTAAGGCTCTTCCCCCTCAGGGGGAGGTGATCAAAGAACAGGCTAATCAGTTCCTGTCAGAGACAGTCATTGTCCCCATTACTATGGAACCCACTTGGACACTGAACTCCCATGGGCTACATCTGTGCTCCGTGAGTAGTCCTTGGCTGGAATATCAGTCTCAGAAAAGACCCCTGTGTCCAAACTTTTTGGATCTCTTGCTCTCCTTGTGTAGTTCCTGTCCTCTCCAGGTCTTATTATCTCCCCATTTCTAACATTTAAGTGAGTCAGATAGATATCAGGATATGCATTTCAATTTGACATCTAATTTGTCTCCAGGAGCCAATGATGCCATAATATTTTCAATGAGTTGATGCTATAGTGACATAGCTTAAGTTAATGACACAAATCTATAGAAAATGTCATATCAAAATATCAGGACTTACAAGACAGCATGTTTTTCCTTCACAAATAAAATAAAATAAAATAAAATAAAATAAAATAAAATAAAATAAAATAAAATAAAATAAAATGTTTCTAAGGGTTACGGATGTATTTAGCTCATCTAGAAGAATGTTTGTCTAGCATGCATGAAGTCCAATTCTCAATTTTCCAGGACTACATACACAAAGTGTGGGGATATATACCTATAATCCTCATGCTCAAAGTCATCACTGGCTATAGTAATCCTCAACCTTAAAATCATCACTGACTACAAAATAAGTGAGAAGCACCTGAGATATATGACACCGTGTCTCAAATTAACTAAAAAAAATATTGCTTCTAGTGTTGATTCTAAGTTACTGAGGTTGATATTTTATGATACAAATATCCTGGTATGCTATCTTAGTTAAAGTGTCTATTGCTGTGACAAATAACCATGACAAAGATCAAGCTGGGGAGGAAAAAGTTTGTTTGGCTTACTCTTCTACAGCACTGTTTATTATTGAAGGAAGTCAGAACAGGAACTCAAACAGGGCAGGATCCTTTTAGGCAGGAGGCGATGTGGAGATTAGGAAGGGGTATTGCTTCCTGGCTTGCTCCTCATGGCTTGCTCTGCCTGTTTCATTATAGAATTCAGGACCATCAACCTAGGAATGGAAAAACCCACAATGGACTAATTAATCACTAAGAGAATGCCTAACAGCCAAATCTTGTGGGGGAGTTTTTCAATGAGATTCCCTCTTTCATGTAACTCTAGTTGTGTGTCAAGTTGACATAAGATTAGCCAGCACATGCACTTTAAATAATTTTTCTATCTCTTTGAACCAGAAACACCATGTTACTTTTTCTATTTTCATGCTACAAAACCAATTGTTACCACTTGTGCTTCTTCTTCTTCTTCTTCTTCTTCTTCTCCTTCTTCTTCTTCTTCTTCTTCTTGTTCTTTTTCTTTTCCTTCTTCATCTTCTTCATCATCTTCTTCTTCTTCCTCTTCCTCCTTCTCCTTCCTCCTCATCCTTCTCCTTTTCCTCCTCCCTCTCCTCTTCTCCAGCCTCCTCCCCTCCTTTCCCCCTGCCTCCTCTCCTTCCCCTCCTTCTCCTTTTTCTCTTCCTCCTTCTCACACTCCCCTCCTCTTTGTCCTTCTTCTTCTCCTCTTCCTTCACCTCCCACTCCTCCTACTCTTCATCCTGTTTCTTCCCCTCTTCCTCTCCTGCTTCTCCTCCTCCTTTTCTTTAATTTGTTGAGTGTTTTGAGAATTTCATACTTGAGTACTGCAATTATATCACATCCTCCTCTCCTCCCTCCAAATTCTTTCAGGTCTCTTTCCTCAACTGCCTTTGTGATTTCTGGGCTCTTATTTTTGTTGTTGTTGTTGTTGTTGTTGTTGTTGTTGTTGTTGAATATATGCGTATGAACATATAAGTATAAACTGTTGAATTTTAGGAAAATTGTAGTACTCAGTTCTTTTTTTAGCTTCAATAGCCTTATAAGACATGGATAATTGGTTAGGTTTATAATACCCAGCATGAATTCCCTCTGACTAAATTCGTTTTCAGCCTAATTGGATAGCTGTTAATTATCTCCAAGATAGAAGTGTCACAATTGTAACATGGTGTATTTCTTGCTGTGTTGTCTATTGCTTTGGTTCATAGACATCAGAGTGGGATATGACTAGTTATTACTTTTCTCCATTCCCACCTTCTAATACTGTGGGAGATAGTGCTCATTGAGAAACTTATTAGGTCACATCCATTTCTGCTCCTCAAACATCTTTATCTGAAATATGGGTTATCTTGGCACTAGAAAATAAACTTTAAATTCTTGGTAATGAACATAGCCTATATTCTCTTAGACTGACATACAACTCAAAAAGAAATTTATTATATCAACTATTGGAGTATTTGTTACATATTTTATGACTCTTGGAAGGAAGCATTATAATTCCAAGTGGCAAAACATCATTTAAACTCTTTCTGTGTATCTATTTTTATCTATTAACCTCCCTACCTATCTCACTATCTATCTCTCCATCTACCTACATATCTGTATATCTATCCATATACCTATCTATATCTAAATAGATACAAAATAGAGGTAGATGTAAATATAAATAAAAATGATATAGATAAATTAAATACAGATGATATAGATAGAAATATGGATAAATATTAGATATAGATATAAATATATAGAGATATAAAGATAGATGTGTAAATAAAATAATACAATTACTTATGGCTTTCTAACCATATTTAATCTCATTTATCTCTCATCTATCCCTCTCTTTCCATGTTATTCTCTCTATTCTCCCCAAATAAAATCCATCCATTCTTTTCCATTTTTTTAATCAGCTTCTGTGTCATGTTAGTACCTCCCCTGGAGGTCCTCTCTACCATGCAATAGACCCTTTTCACATTTCCAGTTTCTGAGGAAACAAACACCTCTAGAGTGAAAACTGTAAATCTCTGAAGAAAGTGATTGAGGAAGACACTAGATAAAGGAAAAATGTTCTGGCTCATAGATTGATAGAATTAATATTGTGAAATGAAATTCTATGGAAACCAACTTACACATTCAAAATCTTAATCAAAATTTTCATAACAATCTTCAAAGAAATTAAAAAAGTAATCTTAAATGAACATAGAATCAAAAAAGATCCTGGATAGCCAAATCAACACAAAGAATACAGCCTGAGCACAAAGAACTGTGCTTGAGATATTACCACACCAACTTTTAAATGGGCTCCAGAGTTGAAATAATAAAAATACCTGGTACAGGCACAAAAACATTCATGTAAAACAATGGAACTAAATAGAGGATCCAAATCATGAGCTATTCAATATTTGACAGAGATGCCAAAATATAAACACTGAAGAGAAAACAGCAGTTCAACAAGCACTTCTGGGAGCACTGGATATTTACATGTAGAAGAAAGGAATTATATCAATTCCATTTTACAGATGACAAAACTGAAGGATACTTTTCTGTATTCAGTTTGTGAAAACCAAATAAAAATAATAGAGATAATGGTAAGAATTTAGGAAATCTTGACTTTTAATTCTGGTTGTACTTCTTTGGAAGAAAGAGATTTAAGATATTACCTAGAACAAAGACTTTCCCCATGAACCTAGGCAATAATCACATTGCACCAGAAAAGCCACATAACACTCTACTGATGGAGATAAAGTTCATATAATTCATTAATGTTCAAGTGTCTAATGAATTGGGAGTACAAGATTGAATAAATAGTTTCCTTATGTGCCAAATATAATACAGATTAAAATCCAAAATTTTCATGAAAAAGTTCCCAGTAGTAAATTTGTTTTCATGTTAATCAGGCTAAGATAGAAGTTTTATGTGCTCATTTTTGTGTGAGTTCATAGGGGAAAACCATGGATGACAGCCATTTGAAGAAAAAATTAGTGACACTGAGTAGCCAAACTTCCCATTAAAATGGCTGGTACAATATAATATGTCCTAATTTGTGTTACAAACATGAGTCTCAATGATAAAAATTATGCCAGGACCTTTTGAAAGCAAAGTTGTAGAAACACAACAAATCATTTCTTTACTCTATTTTGGGGTAGTTATATATAATTATATTACGCACAAGTAGCACAGTTTTTTCCTAGATACCCTTAAGCAAATAACAATATTTATTTTATTATAATTTTAAATAAAACACATATGATATGGTGGTTTGAAAAGGAATAGCCCCCACAGGCTTATATATGAATGCCTGGTCATTAGTTCATGGCACTGCTTGACATATATTATGAAGTATGGCCTTGTTGGAGTAGGTTAGGCCTCATTGGAGAAAGTGTGTCATTAGGGGTAGACCTTGGGGTTTCAAATGCTTAGGCCATGGTCAGTGTCTGTCTGTTTTGGCTGCCTGCAGACCCAGAGGGAAAGTTCTCAACTTTCCAGCACCATATCTGTCCGCATGCTGCCATACTCCCTTCCAAGCCAAAAAAAAAGGGGGGGGGGACTAAACATCCTAAACTGTAAGCAAGCCATAATTAAATTCATTCTGTCGTTTTACAATAATAGAACACTATCTAAGACAAAATGTAAACAGTATGTTTATATGAGCTCATATCTTTAGAAGGTGGAATAGTTTTACATAGGTGTGATGGGGATGAGATGTTAGTATCCTTATAAGTACAGTTTTGCTTCAGTAATGATGTAGACCAACAATCTCTGTTTATTATGATTAGCAAAACAAATCCAAATCTGTAGTTTTCAGTAAACACAAGGACTGAAATATTGGAAGGTCATTAAATTACGAATGTATTTCACAAGTTTTAAAGTTAGCACATAACCATTAATTCCTATTTACTTGGAAGCTTAGCAATGACCATGTATAAGTTGTTTTTAAATACTAAAATCGACATCACTTTGGTGCTCACTTTTCTACTTTTTTCTCACTTTTTCTACTACATCTCTTTAATTGAAATCAGTTAAGAAATTGTAGAGTAAATAATTTTAAGCCTGGTTGGTACTATACAAACTTATATAATTCTAACACTGGAAATAAATAAAATGCAAACATAAATTTGATAATGACGCTGGTATAAACTGAGATTACTATTGAAATTTTCCAAATATAAAGTTTGGGCATTAATCTGAATATTAAGGTTATTAAATTTCAATTATTTATAACATCATTATCAATATACATAAAATATTTTATAAGTATATTTTAAAAGATACATATTGTGATTTGCAAATCCACACCAGATATTTTCACTTGTTTTTTTCAATATAAATTTTTATCTTTTTATTTTTAATTAATTTATTTTTATTAATTGTAGTTTATTCACTTTGTATCCCAGTTTAGTACCCTCCCTTATCCTCTCCCAGTTCCACCCTCCAACTCTCATCTCCTCCCATACTCCTTCCCAAGTACACTGATAGGGGAGGTTCTCCTCCACTTCTCTCAACCCTAGCCTATCAGGTCTCATCAGGACTGGATGCATTCCTCTGTGGCCTGGTAAGGCTGCTGCTCCCCACTCAGGAGGAATAATAAAAGAGCCAGCCACTGAGTTCATATCAGAGACAGTTCCTGTTCCTTTTACTAGGGCACTGACTTGGAGACTGAGGTGCTATGGGCTACATCTGTGCAAAGGTTCTAGGTTATTGCCATGCATGTCCCTTGGTTAGAATTTCACTCTCAGGGATGGTGAGTAGACAAAGCAGGCACAGGCTTGTGGCTCTGCCTTGCTGGCAACTGGGCTACTGGGTGCCTGGGTTTTTGCAGCAACCCAAGGACTTTTCCCCCCCGAGAGAACTTTTTTTTTTTCCGATGGGAGAGGTGTCGGGTGAGTGCTCTGAGGACAGACCTGTTTTTCCCCTCACTGTGGGCTTCCAGCTGACAGGGAAACTCAGTTTCTGGTACCCTAGGGCCCTCAGTTCTGTCTAGGATGTTGAGTCTGGTAGGCAGGCAGGACTCTGTGTGGCAGGAAAGCACCCCACTTTGGGCTGGGGCCTGGGCACCGGCCTGACCACAGGTCTTTTTCCAGGGATTGTCTGGGTGATCTAAGGTCGGTCCCTATCATTTCTTGCACCATGGGGTTTTCTCTCGACTGGAAATCCCAGTCTCTGATGTTGTGGGGCCCACAGTTCAGTCTGGGACAATGATCAGAGCATGCCAGTGGCATGTGGCTCTGGGCTAGCGACTGAGCACCTGGCAGGACCCGGGAACTGTTCCGCAGTTTAGCTGGGTGACCTGAAGCTGATCGATTCCCACACCATGGGTTTTCTCTCACATAGGAAACACAATCTCTGGTGTATTAGGGCCTAGAGTTCTGTCTGCTAATCACTGCAGATCCTACTGTGCTGCTGGTCAGAAAGAGTGTCCATTGGAGGAGGGAGAAAACAGGGAACAGGACAGGACCCTATCACAGAAGGCCTCTGAGAGGCTCTCTCTATCCTACAGGGTATCAAGGCAGATGGTGAGACTCATAGTCAAATTTGGGGCAGAGTGCACGGAATCTTATGAAAGAAGGGGGAAATAATAAGACCTGGAGAGGACAGGAATTCCACAAGGAGAGCAACAGATCCAAAAAACTCTGGGCACAGGGGTCTTTTCTGAGATTGATACTCCAGCCAAGGGCCACTCATGGAGATGGCCTGGAACAGAGGCACAGAGGTAGCCTATAGCAGTTCAGTGTCCAAGTGGATTCCATAGTAATGGGACAGGGCCTGTCTCTGATGTGAACTCAGTGGCTGGCTCTTTGGTCACCTCCCCCTGAGGGGGAAGCAGCTTTACCAAGCCACAGAGGAAGACAATACAGCCACTCCTGATAGGATCAGAGGGAAGGGGAGGAGAATCTCCCTTATTAGTGGACTGGGAGAGGGGCATAGATGGAGAAGAGGGAGAGAGAGTGGAATGGGGGGGGGGAGAGAGGGAGCTACTGGGGAGGGGATACAAAGTGAATAAACTGTAATTAATAAAAATAAAAATAAATTAAAAAATAAAATAAAATCAAAAAGAATATCACTGTCAGAAAAGACCCCTGTGTCCAGATTCTTTGGATCTGTTGTCCTCCTTGTGGAGCTCCTGCCCTCTCCAGGTATTATTATCTCTCCCATCTTTCATAAGATTCCTTGTAATCTGCCCAAAGTTTGGCTATGCATCTCAGCATTTGCCTTGATACCCTGCGGGGTAGAGCCTTTCAAGGCCCTCTGTGATAGGCTCCTGTCCTATTCCCTGTTTTCTACCTCTTCCAATGTCCATGCAATTTCTGAATGAGGATTGATCATCTTACCCAGGGTCCTCCTTCTTGCTTAGCATCCTTAGATGTACAGATTTTAGTATGTTTATGCTATAGTATATGTCTAACATCCACTTATAAATTAATATATACCATGTGTGTCTTTCTGCTTCTGGGATACCTCATTCAGAATCTTTTCTTGATCCCATCATTTGCCTGCAAAGTTCAAGATTTCTTTGTTTTTAATTGCTAAGTAGTATTCCATTGTGTAAATGTACCACTATTTCTGTATCCATTCTGTATCCATTCTCAGTTGAGGGAAATCTGGTTGTTTTCCAGATTCTGGATAGTACAAATAAAGCTGCTATGAACATGATTGAGCAAATGTCCTTGTTGTGTACTTGAGCATCTTTTGGATATATGCCTAAAAGTGGTATAGCTGGATTTTGAGGTAGCACTGTTCCTAATTGTCTGAAGAAGTGCCAGATTGATTTCCAAAGTGGTTGTACAAGTTTATGTTGACATCAGCAACGAGGAGGGTTCCCCTTTCTCCACATCCTCTCCAACATGTCGTCACTTGAGTTTTTGATCTTAGCCATTCTGATGGGTGTATTGAAAAATTTCAGGGTCATTTGATTTGCATTTCCCTGATGACTAAGGATGTTGAGCATTTCTCTAAGTGTTTCTTTGCCATTTGATATTCCTCTATTGAGAATTCTGTTTAGCTCTGTACTGCATTTTTTAAATGCATTATTTGATTTGTTGCTTTTTAACTTCTTGAGTTCTTTATATAGGCTGGATATTAGCCCTTTGTCAGACTAAGGGTTGGTGAAGATCTTTTCCCAATCTGTAGGCTGTCCTTTTGTTCTGATGACAGTCTCCTTTGCTTTAGAAGTTTTTCAGTTTCATGAGGTCCCATTTATTGACTATTGATCTTAGAGCCTGTGCTGTTGGTGTTCTGTTCAGGAAGTTGTTTCTTGTACCAATGTGTTTAAGGTTCTTCCCCAATTTTTCTTCTAAGCAGTTTAGTGTGTCTGATTTTATGTTAAGGTTTATCAATTCACTTGGACTTTACTTTTGTGCAGGTTGATAAATATGGATCTATTTGCATATAGGTACATGTAGATATCAGCACAGCACATTTGTTGAAGATGGTTTTTTTTATTGTATTGTTTTTGGCTTTTTGTAAAAAACCAAGTATCCGTAAATATGTAAATATGTGGATTTATTTCTGGGCCTTCTATTCAATTCCATTGATCCATCGTTCAGTTTCTATGCCAATTCCATGCAATTTTTATTACTATTGTTCTGTAATCAGCTTGAGATTAGGGATGGAGATACCTCAGATGATCTGTTGTTGCACAGGATTGTTTTAGCAATTCTGTTTTTTTGTTTGTTTGTTTGTTTTTCCATATGAAATTGAGAATTGTTCTTCTAAGGTCTGTAAAGAATTTTGTTGATATTTTGCTGGGAATTGCATTGAAACTGTAGATTACTTTTGGCAGGATGGCCATTTTCTCTATGTTAAGTCTACCGATCGATGAGCATGGTAGCTCTTTCTATCTTCAGATATTTTTTTCAATTTCTTTCTCCAGAGACTTGAAGTTTATAAATACATTTTTTTTGAAAATTTTATTAACTCTGTATCCCAGCCGTGTCCAGTTCCCTCATTCCTTCCCAGTCCCTCCCTCCCTCCCTCCCTCATCTCCTCCCTGCCCCTTTCCAAGTCCACTGATGGGGGGGGACCTCCTCCCCATTCATCTGATCCTGTTTTATCAGGTATCTTCAGGACTGGCTGCAAAGCTCTCCTCTGTGGCCTAACAGGACTGCTCCTCCCTTGGGGGGTGGGGAGGCCAAAGAGCCACTCATTGAGTTCCTGTTAGAAATAGTCCTTGTTCCCCTCACTATAGGAAACCAATTGGTTACTGAGCTACCACGGGCTACATCTGAGCAGAGGTTCTAGGTTATATCCATACATGGTCCTTGGTTTCATGTCAGTCTCAGAAAAGACCCTGTGCCCAGATATATTTGGTCCTTGTGGAGCTCCTATTCTTTCCCCATCAGACTAACTCCCCTTCTTTCTTATGATTCCCTTTACTCTGCCAAATAAAACCCATTTTTTTAAAGGTTCCAGTAAACTGGTTTGATGTTTGATGGCTGGAGAGAGAGGCAAGGAAAAAATAGAAACCTCAATTATCACAAAGCCTCACCACAAAAGTGTGGAAAGAGAAGGAAACTTCACAAATCCACTCGCAATAACCAGCTCAGAATCTTCGAGAAGAAGCATAAGGATTTATAGTTGGATACTGCATATTCATCCCTCAGAAAACAAAGCAAAAAAAAAAATCAGTAAGGAGAAGCTTATTTTTTTCTTCTTTTTTTAATTTTTTTATTAATTACACTTTATTCATTTTGTATGCCCCCCATAAGCCCCTCCCTCCTCCCCTGCTGATCCCACCCTCCCTCCCCTTTCTGCATGCATGCCACTCCCCAAGTCCACTGATAGGGGAGGTTCTCCTCTTCTTTCTGATCTTAGTCTATCAGTTCTCATCAAAAGTGGCTGCATTGTCCTCTACTGTGGCCTGGTAAGGCTGCTCCCCCCTCAGGGGGAGGTGATCAAAGAGCAGGCCAATCAGATTATGTCAGAGGCAGTCCCTCTTCCCATTACTATGGAACCCACTTGGACACTGAACTGCCATGGGCTACACCTGTGCAGGGGTTCCAGGTCATCTCCATGAATAGTCCTTGGTTGGAGTATGAGTCTCTGGGAAGTTCCCTGTGTTCAAATTATCTTGTTCTGTTGCTCTCCTTGTGGAGTTCCTGTCCCCTCCAGCTCTTACTATTTCCCACTTCTTACATAAAATTTTTAATTTATTTACTTTACATGTCGATTGTAGACCCCTCCCTTATCTTCTCCAGGACTCACCTTCTCTCCCTCTTCCCTCCTAGTCCTCAGAAAGGTGGATACCTTTTCCCCTACCAATTAACCCCAGCCTATCAAGTCTAATCAGGAATGGGTGAATCCTCTTCCTTTGTGGACTGGCAAAGTCACCCTAAAAGGGTGAAGTGATCAAAAAACAGACAATAGAGTCCATGTCAGAGACACACCCTGTTCCCCTTACAAGGAACCCACCGACATGGAGACTAAGCTGCCTCTCAGTTACATCTGAGCAGGGAGTCTTGTTCCTCTTCATGCATGGTGCTTGGTTGGTACATTAATCTCCACAGGCCCCCCTCCTGAACATAGATTTGTTGGCTCTGTTGACCTCCTTGCCTGTCCCCTCTGGGTCCTTTTTCCCCCTCACTCTTCCATAAGATTCCCTGTACTTTGCCAAAACTTTGGCTGTGAGTGTCAGCATCTGCTTCAATGGACTGCTGGTTGCAGTCTTCAGAGGACATCTATGGTAGGCTTACATCCTGTTCCCTCTCATCTACCTCTCCTGGTGTCTATTCTATTTGCCCTTCTGAATGAAAGTTATGCATCCTCCCTGTGGTATTTCCTGTTATTTAGCTTCTTTAGGTCTGTGGATTTTAGTATGTTTATCCTATATTATATGTCTAACATCCACTTGACTACATACCATGTGTGTCTTTCTGTTTCTGTGATACCCCACTCAGATGATCTTTTCTAGTTCCATCCATTTGCCTACAAATTTAATGATTTCTTTGTTTTTAATTGCTGAGTAATATTCCACTGTGTAAAGGTACCACAATTTCTTTATCCATTCTTTTGTTAAGGGAAACCTAGGTTGTTTCCAGATTCTGGTTATTATAAATAAAGCTGCTATGAGTAAAGGTGAGCAAGTGTCCTTGTATGGTGGAACACCTTTGGGGTATATGTCCAGGACTGATGTAGGTAGATCTTGAGATATCTCCAGCCCTTATATCAACCTGTACTATAGGACAACAGTAGTAAAAACTATACATGGTACTAGCATAGAAACAGACTGGTGAATCAATGAAATCAAATTGAAGACCCAGAAATAAACCCACACATCTACAGACAATTTTAACAAAGGAGATAAAACCACACAATGGATAAAAAGAAAGCATATTCAGCAAATGGTGTTGGTCTAACTGGATGTTTACATGTAGAAAAATGCAAATAGACCCATATTTATCATCTGCACTAAACTAACCCCCAAGTGGATGAAATACCTCAACAGAAAACCAGACACTAAATATGTTAGAAGTAAAAGTGGGAATAGCCTTGAACTCATTAGCACAAGATACAACTTCCTGAACAGAACACCAACAGCACAGGCTCTAAGAACAACAATCAGTAAATGGAATTCATGAAACTAAAAAGCTTCTGTAAAGCAAAAAAACATTGTCAACAGAATAAAATGATAGCCTATAGACAGGGAAAAGATATTCACCAACCCTATATCTGACAAAGGGCAAATATCCAAAATATATAAAGAAATAAAAAAAACTAAACACCAACAAATCAAATAATCCAATTAATGAAAGGGACACAGAGCAAAACAGAGAATTCTTAACAAAGGAATATCTAGTGGCTGAGAAGTACTTAAAGAAATGATGAAAGTCCTTAGTCATCAGGGAAATGCAAAGCAAAATGACTCTGAGATTCCATCTTACACCAGTCAGAGTGGCTAAGATCAAAAATTCAAGTGACACACTATGCTGGCAAGGAGGCAGAGAAAAGGGAACACCCCTCCATTGCTGGCAAGAGTGAAAACTTATATGACTACTTTACAAATCAGACTGGTGCTTTCTCAAAAATTTGGAAATACCTACACACAAGTTTATACTGATAAAAATGACTGAAACCACTGAAATAGTGCAAACACCTACCTTGAAAGATGATGTAAAAATTTTGGAAAATAAATACCTTTAAAGTTCAGAGTATTAGTCTTTGTAGTTTTTCAAAATCTTTAATGTGCAAGATTATAGATTTGCCTACAACATGCAATTATTTCTTCTTATTTTGAGGTACCCCAAAGGCATTTGTTGAGTAAAGAATACAAATATTAGTGTATTTGTTAGGAGTGAAAAACACCAAGAGTAGGGAATAGAAAAATGAGAAAAGAAGAGTCACCCAACCAGTAGTCACTGAGTTCTGGGACACCTGGTAGACTCCTTTTCTGGATCTACCCTACCTGAAGGGAAGAATTGTGATTAGTATATACATCAGCCAAGGTCAGCCACAGGAAACATTTTGTTCCTAAGGATTGTGAGTTCCTGGTCCATCTAGTGCTTAGTGATCAATCAAGTTCAGCAGGGCTGTGAAGGATTTGGGAACACATGAAAGTTCCAGAGTACCTGTTTCATCTGTACTGTGTTTCTGAACCTCATCTGCTTACAGATTCTTTTTGTTGTACCACAACTAGAATTTATTTGCAATTCAGCAACCACATGGTTCTCTAACAAACCGTTTAATAGTATTATTGTTTTCTTTTTTTTTTTCTTTATTAATTATTCACTTTGTATCCGCCCTGTGGTTCCCTCCTCCCATCCCAATCCCTCCTTTCCTCCACCCTCTGAATACATGCCCCTCCACAAATCCACTGATAGGGGAGGTCTTCTTTTCCTTCCTTCTGATCCTAGTCAATTAGGTCTCATCAGGAGTGTCTGCATTGTCTTCTTCTGTGGCCTGGTAACGGTGCTTCCCACTCAGGGGGAGGTAATTAAAGAGGAGGCCATTCAGTTCATGTAAGAAACAGTCCCTGTTCCTATTACAATGGAACCCACTTGGATACTGAACTGCCATGGGCTACATCTGTGCAGGGGTCTTAGGTTATCTCCATGCATAGTCCTTGGTTGCAGTATCACTCTCAGGAAAGACTCCCCTGCTCAGATTTTTTTTATTCTGATCCTCTCCTTGTAGAGTTCCTGTCCTCTTCAGATCTTACTGTTTCCCACTTCTTTAGTAAGATTCTCTGCACTCTGCCTAAAGGTTGCCCTTAGGTCTCAGCATCTGCATTGATAGTCTGCAGGGCAGAGCCTATCAGAGGTCCTCTGTGTCAGGCTCCTGACTTGTTCCCTCTTTTCTCCTTCTTCTGATGTCCAGCTTCTTTGTCTTCTGGATAGGAATTCAGCATTTTAGTAAGAGTCCTCCCTCTTGATTAGTTTCTTTAGGTGTACAGATTTTAGTAGGTTTATCTTATATTATATCTCTACATGAGTGAGTATATACCTTGTGCATCTTTCTGCTTCTGGGATAGTTCACTCAGGATGATCTTTTCCAGATCCTACCATTTACCTGCAAATTTCATGATTTCCTTGTTTTTTATTGCTGAGTAATATTCCATTGCGTAGATATAGCACAATTTGTGCATCCATTCCTCCACTGAGGGTCATCTGGGCTGTTTCCAGCTTCTTGCTATTACAAATAAGGCTGCTACAAACATGGTTGAGCAAATGTCTTTATTGTGTACTTGAGACTCTTTTGGGTATATGCTTAGGAGTGGTATAGCTGGATTTTGAGGAAGCGCTATTCCTGAGAAAGCTCCAAATTGCTTTCCAGAGTGATTGTACAAGTTTACATTCCCACCAGCAGTGGAGGAGCATTTGGATCAATAGAATTGAATAGAAGACCCTGACATAAATCCACACACTTATGAATCAAAGACCTCAACATAAAACCAGACACACTAAACCGCTTAGAAGAAAAAGCGGGGAAGAACCTTGAACTCATTGGCACAGGAGACAAATTCCTGAGCAGAAAACCAACAGCACAGGCTCTAAGAGCAACAATCAATAAATGGGACCTCATGAAAATGAAAAGCATCTGTAAAGCAAAGCACACTGTCGTCAGAACAAAACGACAGCCTACAGATTGGAAAAGGATCTTCACCAACCCTATATCTGACAGAGGACTAATCTCCAGTATATATAAAGAACTAATGAAGTTAAACAGCAAAAAATCAAGTAATCCAAATAAAAAATGGAGTACAGTGCTAAACAGAGAATTCTCAATAGAGGAATATCGAATGGCAAAGAAACACTTAAAGAAATGATTATCCTCATTAGCCATCAGGGAAATGCAAATCACAACAACCCTAAGATTTCACCTTACACCCATCAGAATGGATAAGATAAAAAACTCAAGAGACAACACATGCTGGATAGGTTGTGGAGAAAGGGGAAACCTCCTCATTGTTTTCATAAATAATATCTTTTCACTTTTAAAAACTCTAGGTAATATTTTCATTTTACAGATGACAAAAGATGAGTTCTAGATGTAACAAGTTCTAGACACAGATGTAGCTAGCCAACCTCTTGCCTCAAAGCTTGTCTGGTTAAGGGCAGCACACTTATTCTTTGGGAAACAGAAGTTCTATACAGCTCTGGAAAGTTTAATGCCTGGAATAATTTTTATCTTCATATCATAGAATCCTTCATTAAGAACTTTTATTTTACTAATGTTCACTTACCACTTGCATATTTTGTGAAACAAGGAGGTTAAATTTTTTTTCTGACAACTTTGATTTCCATAATTAATGTAGGACTAAAGTATGCTGTCGGTCCCAATTTCTCTGCTATCTCTAACATTCCTACTGGGCATCCAAGATTGCCTTATAAACTTAAACTTTTGTGTGACATTGATCTTTACAACATAACACCGAAATTTATAGTGACATATTGTTATAGAAATTATCAGCTAGTAAAATATAAATGTGTTTTAAAAACTTGATATTACTCTCTAAGGGAAATTGTACTGAAGAAAAAAAAAAAACAAATCTTCAAAAGCCTACAGATTACTTTTAAAAAAAAGTCATTAAAAATTTTTGGGGCCAAAAAGGGAAGCACAGTAATTAAAGGCTAGGCCCACAACCAAAAAAAAAAAAAAAAACCCAAGATAATCCATTTTTCTTGAAAGACATGAAAATTGAAGCACAATGAGGTTGGAGAGCTTGTCCAACTTATATACTTTATACGTGGCCAAGATTTGAACATAAATGTAGTCATTTATTATTCATACCTGTTAAAATTATTGTGAGAGAGCTGGCAGTCCGACCAATTCAGCTACCACCCTAATCCATCCCAACATCTATTCCATCTATAAACTCTTGGAGTGTGTGAAGTTGTTGGTCCCAAATCTGCAGGATCTCCATGACACACGGCAACAACATATACAAGAGGTGTCCCAGTAAGGATACAGTATTGATAGTGTACAAATGCTAGTGGCCTTGATCCAGACTAATAACTCATTGCAATGAACATTTTTGTAAGTAACGTTGTTTGGGCAAAAGGCTATACTCTCTGACATATCTTGACATACCGCAGCTTCCATTCTGAGATAGTTTCATTTTATTTTTTTTTATTAGTTGTAAGGAGGGGGAATTCCAAGGGCAGATGACAAATATGAAGGGACAGGGAGGTTAGTTTGATTGGGGTGTATGAAGTGCAATTCACAAAACATTAATAAAAAATTTAAAAATTATTCTTCTTTTATACTACATAAATATCAGAAGGAAAACAAAAACTATCAAATATTCTAAACTAGTGGTTTTCAACCTTCCTAATGTTGCAACACTTTAATATAGTTCCACATGCTGTGGTGATCCCCAAATGTAAAATTATTTTCATTACTATTCATAACTGTAATTTTTGCTACTGTTATGAATAGCAATGTAATTATCTGTGTTTTCTTATGGTGTTAGGCAACCTGTGAAAGGGTCTTTCAACCCCCAAGGGGATTACAAACTACAAGGTGAGAACTGCTGTCTTTTTTAATTTTTAATTTTTTATGTTAATTAAACATTATTCACTTTGTATCCCTCCTTCTCTAACCTTCCCACCCTCCCTCCCTCATCTCCTCCTATACCCCTCTCCAAGTTCTTGGACAGGGGAGGTCTTCCCTTCCATGGTTCAGCCATTAAAGACAAGGCTCACAACAATAAATATAAGAGAACTGCTGTTTTGAACAGCCACAAATGTAGAAGACTTCTTTACAATTTATGGCCTACATAATCATTTCCAAAAGCCCCGATTCAAACTAGGTTAGGTAGAATTTTAATTTCTTCAGTTTTCTCTAACATTTCATTTTTAAGAGTGTTTAAATTGAAAGTTTGCATGTGAAATAGGAAAGCTGAAGTAAAGGGCAAAGGAGTAAACACAGAATTCCCACAGCAAACTGAAATATTAGTGAATGAAAAGCCATGTTATACAAAAGCAATGGGCATTATTTTGAACAGACATATATAAACTCAACAGATATTTGTCTGAAAAGGTTCTATGCTGCTTGGAAATAAGTGAAAGCACATATCAACTAATCCCTCTTTTAATTCATTTTCTATTGATCCTAGCTTCTAAATTGTTTTCCTTCTTTGTGAATTATGAAGTAGCTGATAAATTTTAGACCTTCAGTTACCATAGGAAACCTCTCTAAATCAAGGCATCTTTTCAGAATAACAACTTCTTTAGCTGAGCAAAGCAGGGAATTAGTACAAGTCTTTAATATCCCGTGTTCAAATACAGCATGTGAGAAAAAGGCAGGTGCTAATAAAAAAGGTTAGGAAAATATCCTTTCCATATTATGGAATAGAATACTGAATGAAAGACTGTGGAAAATAGTGCATGAAAGGCTGATTACTCTATTCCTCTCTATCAAAACATCATTGTCATTACAATAAATATTCATGCTACAATAGAGAAAAGACATTGAAAAACAACAATAGGATACCAGCATGGTAAGGTCATCATCTTTACAGTAAGTGATTTCAAATTTGGCTTCACTGGCATTCTTTGCTCCTCCACCTCATCCCTCAATCCAATCTTGCCTATATTTCATAGGTTTAATGAACCACTAGGCAAGATCATCCATAACTAAAAAGAGATATCATGGTATCATCTTCTTCTGAGATATATTTACTTATACGACTGATCTTCCTTCCTTTTGATCTTGCTTGAAAGGTCAAATATTCATCAAAATATGTAATTGGTATGAAATAATTATGAGTGAAAGCAGGCTTTTAATTTTGTGTGTGCCCATAGACATATGCCCAACATGACATCTGGTTTAGAAATACATGTGGACTTGAGTATTGTATCCTAAGTTTTCAAAGGTCTATGTTCTCTAGTTCTAATAATTTTATTATGAGTATGAAAGGGTTTTGCAAAGAAAGAGTATCTTTGTGATTGGGGGGGTCAAGGAATATCTCAAAAATCACACAATACAACATACCTCACACAAGAGCTCTATTGACTGTGGTGGGGAGACAGTTTACCTGCCTCCTTCTTCTGAGAGGAGGTGGAGAAAGGACAGGGAAGGGCATGATGGCAGGCTTTATATGGTTATGAAGAATGTGCATAGGGAAACTATGGTGATGATGAAAACATATCACATCTCTTGTGATGGCTGGGCTGTTGGTGCTGAGTCATTGAAGGTGAGGTAGAGAAGTTCTGAGGAACCTGTTTCTAGAATATGGTCAAAGGACTTTTGGTGGGTGTTAGTATGCCCAACAGATTGAATCTAAAATGTCCCCTATAGGTTTTTGTTTGAAAACTTATTTCTCAGGTGCTGTTGCTATTTGAGTAGGTTTGTGCTGGAAATCTTAAGAGAGTGGAGCCTACCTTCAGTTTTGTCCTAGCCTGAGGCCAAAATTATTAAAAGAGTCTCTGACTCAGTTCTCTGCCTTTTTTTCTTTCTTCTCCTTTCATATGACGTAAGTGTTTCTGGAAGTTATATGTGCAGATGTGACTGAAACTGAGAGGCAATAGACAGCATATGGCTAGGTTAAATAGACAGATGAGCCTGTCTCTTCATGACTCACTTCAGTTTCTGTCATTAAGCCTACAAATTCCCTGGGCTAGCAGCTCTATGATACCCTGCTTCAGAGTCCCACTTCTGCTATGTGAGTTCTGCCTTCATTCTTTCACTTAGGATCCCAAAATGATCATATAATAAATTATTAAGACACACTGCCACATTGCCCATGAAATTCATTCTTTGAGTTATGGGAAGAAGATAGGAGAAGCCACTGACTCTGGTGGTTATGGCATCACTTTACCTCTTTGGGTATATCAGGAAAGAAATTATGGATAATCAAGAAGCAAATAATATTAGTCTCCAACAGCTTATTTTTCCTGTGTTTAGCATCAAGAAGTAGCAGTGGATAAGCAGAACAAACAATGTAACTCCCAGACAGATGTCTAAGACACTTGGTTCTGGTCTTGACAGTTCTCTGAAATTTCTCCGGCCAACAAAGCTTGCATGTTCTTTTCTATGGTTCCTTAGAGACTTTTATAAGTTGATAACAAAAAAAATGTAGTTTCGACAATAGATTTCATGTAATTATCAGCAGAATCAAACACATCTTTATTCATCAAAATAGGCACCATTAAAATCAACACATTTTATCAAAAACAAATAAGTTTGTTTATTCAGACACCATAAAAATCCAAGCTTTTCAAATAATATATTTTTTAGAAAACATGTTAACATTCTGCTTCCATGCCCCCTTCCCCCAATAAAATGTTGAAATGCTTGAAAAGGTGGTACTTGGTTAACAAGAGGGCAAGTGAGTATGGTGGGATGTGGCAAAACTTCTTAGCCAAATTTGTTCAACAAATGAAGCACTGGTTATTTGATGTATGGTAGGTCATTGCTGTAGGAAAAGGCCCTAGGCTTGTGTGAATGTTTTCATAGCACACTTATCACATGTAGTGACCTCGTGGAAGAAGAGAAAGCTTCAGTGTCTCATGTGATATCAGGCCACTAAGCAGTTTAGCTTTAGGAATTGCTTTGGCACATCACAGTTCAACTGCTGTGTTTGTCATAAACAGTCATCTTTTTATTGCATCTCACAATTTGATCTAGTAATTTGATTTTTCTTGTGTAGAACAAAATTAAAAAGTTTAGTACAAAGATTTTTTTTTTTGTTCAGTCACGAAAAATGTACACACATAGTTACTTAAAAAAACTTTAAGTTATCTTAAATACAAAGAACTATTGAATGGTCTATGTTGACTCTTTCGTGTAGCTTCTCCTAAAGTAGTAAGAATATGAGCTTTGGTGATTGTCAGCTTCCAGTAGTCATCCATTGTACCTCAATTTTGAAGGGTCTTGTCTCCCTTGCAAATCTTTTTGAACCATTATAGTTTAACTTTTATGTAACATATTTTTGATACTATAAAATGAATAACAAATCATAAGATATTAGCAAAATAGTAAAGTGAGAAATGTGTCTTAATTATATATAACATGATCATTTTATTAGGAATGCATTATAATATACAACATCAAAGTTCAGTAATACAATACACCTAATTACTTTTGTACCAATCTAATTCTACTTCTACTTTCTCTATATTCCTATTTCCTTACCTCTGTCTCTCGTGGTCTTGACCACTTCAGCCCTTCATCTGTCAAGCAGTTAGCTATCAGGCCTTACAAAACATACTCGCTACTGACAGGATGACTGAGATATTTGCCTATTGGGGAAGGGATTAAGAGGTGGGAATGTGAACTTGGGAAGCCACTGCTCACTGGAAAGTTGACTATGGGTACAGATAGGATCATTATCGAACATATGATTGCTGCAGGTAAGATTCGTCAAACTGGATGATCCACAAATAGTGTTTGCTGATGACAGCTAGAGTTTACAGGCCAGAATCTATTGCCGTTGCTTAGGACAGGAAACCAAAACCTGGGCACATACCTCAAGAGCTGAAGCCATCATAAACTTTTCACCTGTTAAGCAGTGGTTGTAGGTACTTTATCTCATCTAGCCTTGGAGCTCAGTAAATCAAGTTAAAACTGTTCAAAACATCTGAGTTCGAAAGGAGAACTTTTCATCTGTTTCATGGACAGTGTATCACAAATGCTCCATAGCCTGGGAGATCTTCACCTATCAATCTGCTACCCAAGGTGAATGCCTGTTCATTTGTTAAAACTCAGCAGTTCTTTAGTCTCCACAGCATTTTCTTTAATGTTACCAGCTCAGATTACACGACTCAAAGTCTGCCAGAAGCAGCCGAATATTTCAACATCAAAACAGCAGCAGAGGTAGACATCCCAGCCAATTCCATAAACCTGATTAGCAGCTGAGTATACAACCCAAAAAGAAGTGTTTAGATGTATCATAGCTATTTGTTTGATCCAATCCCATCATGACTTCCTAGTATCATGGTTTGTGTTTAGGACTAATCATCATCCCGTCACTTAGTCATGACAGTCCCTCCACAAGGGGAAGAAATCCTCCTTTTTCTAAAATGAAAATGGTTTGTCAACATTGTTCACAGGTTTACAGCTGGGTAACAGTGTGATTGCTATTCTTCTTTGGTAGCTTGCAAACGCCTGTCCAAGCACGTGAGAGCTAGTCTTCTAGGCTACGCATATGAGTAAGATCCATTTCGATTCCTCAATTAACCAAATTCTATGTATCAAAAGTATGGTGAGTTTTATGATACCATCTGGTCTACAAGTTACAGGGGGCACAAAGGACAATGGAAATGGCCTATAGTATTTGAGGAGTTTCTCAGATCCCCTAACTGACAACTAAAGAAAGGTTTGCTTTGCCTGGCACTGGAATATTTATGAGATATCTGTGGTACTACAGGGAGCATTGTTACCCTGTGTGGTGTAAATTCATCTTCATTTAGCCCCCTTGTTCTCTCTTTAACACACGCATGTACATGCACATACACACACACACACACACACACACACACTTGTATGTTACATTCCATGCCCTTTCCAAGTTAAATCCTGCTTTTCTACTATTAAAATCTATGTTCTATGTTTCCCATCACTAGAGATCCGTTCCCCTCTACTCTCATGTTTTTGTTTGTTTGTTTGTTTTTACTTTTTTAATGTAATGGACTTCTGTGACAGAAGGCACTTTACCAAGTAGCTAAAACTGACAGAGTTAAAACTATATGGTGAATAGTGTTTCTCAGCAGAAAGATCTGGTATGTCTTCATTCTTTTTTCCACAGGTGACTTTTAAGGGAATTTCTAAAATATTGGGACTGACGCTATGGTCAGAAATGTGATCATGATAAAATAATAAAACATGATATGTGGTAGTTTGAAGAAAGAGAAGTTTATCTCCATATGAGAAAGTAGATGAGTGTTGTCATTGGGATATGGTTCAAAAGATCAAAGTCTGTAATGGAGAGTCTCTGGCTTGTACTTAGAGAATGTAAGAAATAAACTATAAATAATATAAAAAAATAAAAATTAAAAATAACTAAGACATTACCCCAGAAGCTGCCACACCTCCACTAAGAAAACAAAATATTCTCAAACAAAATAATCCCTAACCACTCTTGATTTATGTCTTTTAAGCCACCAGGTATCCTGTCATTCTGTTCTAAACTGGAATTCTGATGAAAAAGAGGAAGAAAGGATAATGTTTTCCATAGGTGCCAGAGGATTGACATCACTGGATTAAAGGATTTCCTCAGTAGCACTTCCTTAAACACTTTTCAGATAAAATGAGATAATTAATACATTGGTCAGTAAGCCAGCTGCCAATTAAAGCACCTTTTTGCCTTCTCCTGTCCTTTTATGCATGGTGATTACATTCTTCCTGTATTTAGAATGTAGAAAATTCTGCCAATCAAATGGCCATGTTGCCATACAAGGTAATCACCAATAGTTTGCTGTGGTATCTCCGCAGGTATATGTAAAGGTATCCAAGAGAGAAAAAAAATTAAAATGTACATATACAGCCTCCCATTGCCTTTCTCCTTAGTTCACATGCCTGCCCTGTGTGTACTTCCTCAGTCTCAGTAAATCAGCCACTTCCCCTCTCTGACTACAGTTCTCATTTAGGAGACTTGTACAGTGTATATGATAGAAGAGATTTTACTCTCATTATGGAAATTTATCACTGATGTTAGAAGTTATTTTCTATATTCCTTACACTATTCTATCTGAGGTAATATTTCTGTCTGCCAATAATAGTTGCATTATTCTTGACAGGCACAGATCAGCAGTTTATAATATCTCTGAAAAGCTGGTACAGTGTGTGTCCCTGAGAGACATATTAATGCTAGTGATAAAAAGTCATGTGATATAATGTGATTAGCTTCTGTTAAGATAAAGGACCATCTCAAGATCCATGAATAAATAAGAAGTCATAAGATGACAATTATCAATTATTTATAAAACTTGTCCATATATTATTAACAACTCCAAGAAAGCATACAGTGTTCTCTTCTCGTTCTCTCTCTCTCCCTATTGTTAATGCTAAGCTTATGAAAGATTACATCTTTAGAAAGATGCTTTCTTTTCAATTGTCATTGGACAATATATTAAGTTAATTGAGGAAGGAAAACATCTTAAATGTTTGTGCCATTCAACTGGGGTCACAACCTGACTGAAGGAAAATGGAAACTAAATACAAGAATTCTTTATTCTCTGCTTCTTGACTCTGAATACAATTTAGCTAACCACTGGCTCTTCCAACTAGTATACCTTCTCTTTATTATGATAAACTGTTCCCCTTGGATCTAAGAGTTTATTTTAATTCTTCTTTATTTTTTTTAATTTTAATCTTTATTCATTTTACATCCTTGTTGTACCCCCCTTCTGGTTCCACCCGCCCTTCCAATTTCCTCTATCTCTTACTCCTCAGAGAAGGAGAGCACTCCCTATTCACTCCATCATATCAAATCACACCAGGTCTGAAACACTTTTTTATTTTTTTAATATTTTTTTATTTTTAAATAATTTTATACATCCACTTGTATCCCAGCTGTAGCCCTCTCCCTCTTTCCTTCCCAATCCTCCCCTTCCTACCTCATCTCCTCCCTGCCCCCTTTCAAGTCCACTGAGAAGAGGTGTCCTCCTCTCCTTCTGTCTGGCCCTAGCTTATCAGGTATCTTTAGGTTGGTTTCCATGTCCTTATCTGTGGCCTAGCAAGGCTGCTCCTCCCTCGGGGGTGGGATGCTTATGAGTTCATGTTAGAAACAATTCCTGCCCCCCTTAATGGGGAACCCACTTGGATACTGAGCTACCATGGGCTATGTCTGAGCAGGGGTTGTAGGTTATATCCATGCATGGTCCTTGGTTGGATAAACAGTCTCATAGAAGACTCCTGTGCTCAGATATATTTGGACCTTGTGGGGCTCCCTGTCCTCTCTAGGATATACTAATTCCTCCTTCCTTCATATGATTTCCTATACTCTGCCAAAGGTTTGGTTATGGGTCTCAGCATCTGCTTTGATATACTGCTAGGTAGAGTCTTTCAGTTCCCTTCTGTGGTAGGCTACTATCCTATTACTTGTTTTCTCCTATTTCCAATGTCCATCCCTTTTGTCTTTCTAGATGAGGATTGATCATATTACCCCTGGACCTCTTTCTTGTTTATCTTCTTTAGGTGTACATATTTTGTGTATATTTATCCTATCTTATAGGTCTATTTAAGCGAGGATATACCATGCATGTCTTTCTGCTTTTGGGATACCTCACTCAGAATGATTTTTTTCTAGATCCCACCATTTGCCTGCAAATTTCATGATTTCCTTGTTTTTAATTGTTGAGTAGTATTCCATTGTGTTAAAGAACCACAATTTCTGTATCCATTCTTCAACTGAGAGACATCGAGGATGTTTATAGGTTCTGGCTATAACAAATAAAGCTGCTGCAAACATGGTTGAGCAAATGTCCTAGTTGTGTACTTGAACATCTTTTGGGTATATGCCTAGGAGTGGTATAGCTGGATCTTGAGGTAACACTATTCCTAATTGTCTGAGAAAGTGCCAGGTTGATTTCTATAGTGGTTGTACCAGTTGACATTCCCACCAGCAGTGGAGGAGGGTTCCTTTTTCTCCACAACCTCTCCAGGATATGTTGTCACTTCAGTTTTTGATCTTAGCCATTCTGATGGGTGTAAGGTAAAATCTCAGGATCATTTTGATCTGGATCTCTCTGATGGCTAGGGATGTTGAACATCTCCTTATGTGTTTCTCTGCCATTCTATATTCTTCTACAGAGAATTCTCTGTTAAGCATCATACCCCATTTTTTAATTGAGTTAGTTGAATTATTGCCTTTTAATTTCTTTAGTTCTTTATGTATTCCAGATATCAGCCCTCTGTCAGATGTTGGGTTAGTGAAGATTCTTTCCTAATTTGTAGGCTGTCATTTTGTTCTAACTATGGTGTTTTTTGTTTTACATAAGCTTTTCAGTTTCATGAGGCCCCATTTATTGATTGTTCCTCTTAGGGCCTGTGCTGATGGTGTTCTGTTGAAGAAGTTGTCTCCTGTGCCAATGAGTTCTAGGGTCTTCCCCACTTTTTCTTCGAACCGATTTAGAGTATCTGGTTTTATACTGCAGTCTTTGATCTACTTGGACTTTAGTTTGTGCAGGGTGATAAATATGGATCTATTATCATTTTTCTGCATGTAGACATCCAGTTGGACCAGCAACATTTCTTGAAGATGCTGTCTTTTTTTCCATTGAATGGTTTTTGCTTCTTTGTCTAAAATCAAGTATTCATAAGTGTGTGGGTTTATTTGTGGGTCTTCTATTCGGTTCCATTGATCTTCCTTTCTGTTTCTATGCCAGTATCAAGAAGTTTTTATTATTATTGCTCTGTAGTACAACTTGATATCAGGGATGGAGATACCTCCAGATGATCTGTTGTTGTACAGGATTGTTTTGGAAATTCTGGGTTTTTTGTCTCTAAACATGAAGTTGAGAATTTTTCTTTCAAGGTCTGTAAAGAATTGTGTTGGTATTTTTATGGGAATTGCATTGAATCTGTAGATTGCTATTGGCAGGATGGCTATTTTCACAATGTTAATCCTACTGATCCATGAGCACAGGAGATCTTTCCATCTTCTGATATCTTCTTCAACTTCTTTCTTCAGAGACTTGAAGTTTTTTTCAAACAGGTCTTTCACCTGCTTGGTTAGAGTCACCCCAAGGTATTTTATGTTATTAGTGGCTATTGTTAAGGTTGTTGTTTCCCTGATTTCTTTCTCGGCCCTTTTGTCTTAGGTATACAGGAAGGCTTCTGTTTGTTCTTTTTTTTTTTTTTTTTTTTTTTTTTGAGTTACTTTTGGATCCAGCCACTTTGATGAAGGTGTTTATCAGCTGAAGGAGTTCTCTGGTTGAGTTTTTGGGGTCACTTAGTATACTATCATATCATCTGCGAATAGTGACACTTTGACTTCTTCCTTTCCTATTTGTATTATCTTGTTCTTCCTTACTTGTCTTATTGCTTTAGCTAGGATTTCAAGTACTATGTTGAAGAGATATGGAGAGAGTGGGCAGCTTTGCCTTGTCCCTGATTTCAGTGGGATTGATTTAAGTTTCTCTCCATTGAGTTTGATGTTGGCTATAGGTTTGCTGTATATTGCCTTTACTATGTTTAGGTATGTTCCTTGTATCCCTGATCTCTCCAAGACTTTAAACATGAATGGTTGTTGGATTTGTCAAATGAATTTTAGGCATCTAGGGAGATGACCATGTGGTTTTTCTCCTTCAGTTTGTTTATATGATAGATTACTTTGATGGATTTCCATATATTGAACCACCCTTGCATGCCTGGGATGAAGCTTACTTGGTCATGGTGGATGATATCTTTGATGTGTTCTTGGATTCCGTTTGCAAGTATTTTATTGAATAACTTTGCATCAATGTTCATAAGAGAGATAGGTCTGAAGTTCTCTTTTTTGTTGGATCTTTGTGTGGTTTATGTATTAAGGTGACTGTGGCTTCATAGAATGAGTTTGATAATGCCCCTTCGGTTTCTATTTTGTGGAATAATTTGGAGATAATTGGAGTTAGCACTTCTTTGAAGGTCTGGTATAATTCTGCACTGAAACCATCTGACCCTGTTTTTTTTTTTTTTTTTTTTTTTTTTGGAAGGGAGGCTGTTGATGGCTGCTTATATTTCCTTAGGGGGATATAGGACTATTCAATCTTTCTACCTGATCTTGACTTAATTTTGGTAGATGGAACCTGTCCAGAAAATTGTCCATTTCTTTTATATTTTCAAACTTTGTGGCATATAGGCTTTTGTAGTATGACCTAATGATTGTTTGGATTTCCTCGGTGTCTGTAGTTATGTCCCTCTTTTAATTTCTGATTTTGCTGATTTGGATAGTTTCTCTCTGCCTTTTAGTTAGTTTGGATAAGGGTTTGTCTATCTAGTTAATTTTCTCAAAGAACCAGCTCTTGGTTTAATTGATTCTTTGAATGGTTTTATTTGATTCTAATTGGTTGATTTCAGCCCTGAGTTTGATTTTTTCCACGTGTTTTCTCTTCTTGGGTGTTTCTGCTTCTTTTTTTTCCCCTAAGGCTTTCAGTTGTGCCATTAATTTGCTTGTATGAGATGTCACAAATTTCTTCTTATAGGCACTTAGTGCTATGAGTTTTCCTCTAAGTACTGCTTTCATTGTGTCCCATAAATTTGGATATGTTGTGCCTTCATTTTCATTGAATTCTAGGAAATCTTTAATTTCTTTCTTTATTTCATCCTTAACCAGCTGTCATTGAAAAGTAAGTTGTTAAGTTTTTGGCTATTTCCATTGTTGTTGAGGTCCAGCTTTAGTCCATGGTGGTCAGATAGTAAAAAGGGGATTATTTCAATCTTCTTATATCTGTTGAGGCTTGCTTTGTGACCAACTATATGGTCTGTTTTGGAGAATGTTTCATGAGGTACTGAAAAGAATGTATAATCTTTTGAGTTTGGGTGAAAAGTCACATAGACATCTATTAGGTCCATTTGAATTAGGACATTTGTAAGTGCCTTTATTTCCTTATTTGGCTTCTGTCTAAATGATCTGTCCCTTGGTGATAGTGGGGAATTGAAGTCTCCCACTCTTAAGGTGTTGAGGTCAGTGTGTGATTTAAGCTTTAATAATGTTTCATTTACAAATGTAGGTGCTCTTGTATTTGGGGCAAAGATGTTCAGAATTGTGATGTCTTCTTGGTAGATTTTTTCCTTTGATGAGAATGTAGAGCCCCTCTATGTCTTTTTTGATTAGTTTTGGTTGAAAGTCTATTTTATTAGATATTAGGATAGCCACTCCTGCTTGTTTTGGGGGTCTATTTGTTTGAAAAACAGTTTTCCAGCCTTTTACTCTGAGGTACTTTTTATCTTTGTTGTGTAAGTGTGTTTCTTGGATGCAGCAGAATGTTGGATCCTGTTTCTGCACCCATTCTGTTAGTCTGTGTCTTTTTATTTGAGATTTGAGTCCATTGATGTTGATAGATAATAATGACCATTGAATGTTATTTCCTATTATTGTGGAGTCTGTGGTGTTACTGTGATTCATTGCTTGTTTTCTTTTGATTTTTGTTGGGAAATTATCTATAACCTATGTTGTCTTGGGTATAGTTGTTTTCATTGGTTTTAAATTTTCTTTCTAGTATCTTCTGTAGGGCTGGTTTGCTGTTCAAATATTGCTTAAATTTAGTTTTGTCGTGGAATATTTTGTTTTCTCCATCTATGTTGATTGAAAGTATAGTAGTCTAGGTTGGCATCTGTGATCCCTTAGAGCCTGTACGATATCTGCCCAGGCCCTTCTGGCTTTCATAGTTTCTGATGAGAAGTCCAATGTGATTCTTATAGGTCTACCTTTTTATGTTACTTGGCCTTTTTCCCTTGCTGCTTTTAGTATCTTTTCTTTATTCTGTAGATTAAGTGCTTTGAGTATGATGTGGCGTTAGGAGTTTCTTTTCTGGTCTAGAACACCTATTTGGTGTTCTGTAGGCCTCTTGTATGTTTGTGGATATCTCTCTCTTTAGGTTGGGAAAATTTTCTTCTATGATTTTCTTGAAAATATTTTCTGGACCTTGGAGCCTGGAATCTTCTTTGTCAATTCCTATTATTCTTAGGTTTTGCCTTTTCATGGTGTCCTTGATTTCTTGGATTTGTGTGTGTGTGTGTGTGTGTGTGTGTGTTTGGGATTTTTCCAATTTTACTTCTTCTTTGAGGGAAGTATCAATTTCTGCAAATGTGCGTTCAGCACCTGAGATTCTCTCTTTCATCTCTTGTATTCTATTAGTGATGCTTACATTTGTGGTTCCTTCTCTTTTCTCCAAGTTCTCCAGTTCCAGGTTTTCTCAATTTGTGTTTTCTTTATTGATTCTAATTCTGTTTTCATTCTTTGCAACATTTCCTTCATCTGTTTTAATATGGATTCCTGTGTCTCCAAGATGGTCTCTATTTTTTTGTTTGTTTCCTCTCTTAATGTCATTACTTATGCCTCCATGTGTTTGGCTGTATTTGCCTGTGTTTCTTTAAGAGCTTCGTTCTCTTCGTTTTTCTTTGTTTCCATTTGGGAGGCCAAATCTTTGAGAGATGTATTTGTTTCCTCTTTAATTGTTTGAATCTGTATGGCTATTTCTCTGAGATATTTGTTGGTTTCCTCTTTATGTGTCTCAAATAACTGGATAATCATAGCTTTAAAATCATTTTTCTGTGTTTCTGATGAGGTGGAGTATCCATTAATTTTGGGGGTTGGCGGTGAATCCATGATATCTTGATTTACGTTGGTTGTGTTCCTTTGCCGATCCCTGGCCATTTGGTTATCCGTAGTGTTCACTATCTGTTCCTGGATTCTGCAGATCATACTGGTCTTTCTGTGGTGTCTGGAGAATTCTTCAGGAAAATGAGGGAGGTCCAATGGTTTCAGTGTGTGCATTGGTGATTTAGCTATACCTATAGGAGGAAAGTTCACAGGCACAGAAGGGTGAATGCGGGGTAGCATGTGATTGAGTGTGTGCTTGTAGGTATGTCCTAAGGGACAGGGTGTTGGAGAATGAAGAGGCCTTCACTGTGTGAGAGGGGTGCCTTGCAGGCACTGAAGGTGTTGCAGGCGCTTAAGGGACCTCAAGCGCTGTTGAAGATTGTGGCGTGTATTGTTTTTGCAGGTCTGCTAGGCTTTGGTGGCTATTCAGCTGGTTATCTGCCATGGAGGGGTTGGGCAGCCCTGTGTAGTCAGAACTGCCACTTGCAGACTTGGGATCTGGGAAGGATTGTACTGTGGATCTGAGTCTCTGTGGCTGGCACTCTTTGGGTGTGCGCTCTGGCGGGGTGGGGTTTCCGGTGGTGTGTGCACTCCAGTGGGGCTGGTGGGGGGTGTGGTCCGATGGTCCAGAGCTTGACTAGGTGCGGCATGGGTTCCTCAGATGTGTGCTCTGAGGGGTGGTGTTCAGCGGGTGGTTACAGTCCTCTGGCGTGGCTGAGGGGTCTGAAGCCCTGTCTCTGCTGTCTTGGGCCCCAAGCACTGAGCTTTGCGGATTCGGGATCCAGGAAAGATTGTATTTTGGAACTGAGTCTCTGTGGTTGGCACTCTGTGGTTGGGCCTGCGCTCTGGCACTGGCAGTGGGTGTTTTCCGCTGTGGTGGGGTTTCCAAAGGTGTGTGCGCTCCTCCAGTGTGGTAGGGTTTCCAGAGTTGTGTGTGCTCAAATGTGACTGGGTTTCCAGGGGTGTGCATGTTACCGCTGGGCAGGATTTCTGGTGGTGGGTGTGCTCTGACAGGGCGGGATTTCCGGAGGGAGCTCTGTGGTGCTTCTTGTGGTGGGATCGAGTCCTGTGGGGTGGGGAGGAGGGGATGCTCTGTGGGTCTGGAGCTCGGCAAGAGGGCCCTAGGGGGGCCCGTGGTATCAGCTCCTCAGGCGTGTGTCCAAGGAGTGGTGTTCAGTGGGCAGTTACAGCTGTCTGCTGTGCTAAGATGCCTGCAGCACAGTCTCTGCTGTCTTAGTCCCCAGGCTGTGAGCTTTGTACTGTGTGCAGGTTTCCCCACACAGGAGGCTCTGACAAGGGAAGCGCCTCACTTTGTTCCCAGTGAAGTCCACGCCCAATCTAAATCTACAAGCACTCCACGCTTCTGTTGTGTCCCCTCTCCTTTAGAAAGCCAAAAAGTCCAAATTCTAGTTTCCATTGTCTCTCCACTCACCAATTTTGGAGATTCATGTCCTCTGCCTCTCCAAAATGGTGCGTTCTGTTTGCCGCCATCTTGGAACCTCCACTTCTTTCTTTAAACTGCTTTTGTTATTTTTATCACAGTACCAAGTAACTAATATAGACATGTACCACGTATTGTGTCAGGTCTCCAAATTTCAATTGTGTAAATTAGAATACAACATGATTACATATTGTTATATCCTGGATTCCATTGCTCACACTGTGAACCCGGAAAGCATAAGGAACTCCTAAAATTGGCAGAAGGTTTGGGGAGGTGAGGAAATAGGCAGAGATGTCTGATTCTCAGCACTTGATTTTCTGTGCTACTCCATAACATTTAAAACATGTACTCACCTACAGACATGCAAAGGACTAGCTTCCTGCCTTTTCTTCCAAATCTTGCACAACTTGTCTGAGATACACACCTTTCAGATACTCTTCTTTCACAGAGAAAGCAACACTGTTTAATGGACTGCATAGAAATACCACCAGACCATCCTTGCTTTTATTATTTATAAAGAAGCCATATAAAATCCACAAATAAAAAGTCATGGCTGTGTTTCAGTAACTTTCATAAAAACAGTGTCAGGCCAGATTTGTTTCATGGAATATAGTTTGTCCACATAATCTGGTCTAAAATTTATTTTCTAAAAGATAAAACAGTTTCATTCATTTTGTGTTAGTAATTATGCTCCTTTTACTTCTTTTTATGTAGTCTTAGAAAACATATTCTCCATAGATATTTCCTATACATATCTGCCATAAGATATATAGGAAGTATCTATGCAGAATGTAAGTTCCCAGGATCACATTGAAAGGAGTAAAAACATCCTTTTATGAAACATCCCTCACTGTGATTTTTCTATTGAGATGTATTCAGCCCATGAGAATTCAACAATCATGATGCAAACAGAACATAGAAAAAAGTTCATGCCTTGGCACTTATTTTCTCTGACTATAGATGATAGAAAAGTTTGGACTAGCCTCTGGGCATTAAGAAACTAAGCACAATGTTTCCAGTGATGGTACTAGGACATAAACCCAGCCACAAAATCTTCAACCCACAATCTGTAATGCTTGTAAGTTGTGCTGGGGCAATGGTAGCACAGAACTTGTGGAAGTGGCCAACCAATGACTGGTCTAATTGAGTCCCATATTATCCATGCCCAATACTGCCTGGATGACCATGAACACAAATGGATAACCCAGAGACCCAGGGTAGAACCAAACACGACTGACAAAAAAATAAAAATAATGAAAAATATGAAATGAAAAATAATGAAAAAAAATTAATGAATGATCCCCAGTGATGTTCTGTTATACATAGAGATTGGTGCCTAGCCCATCATCATCAGAGAGGCTTCCTCTATCAGCTGTTGGGAGATGATGAAGAGACTCACAGCCAAACATTAGGCATAGAGTTAGCCCAGGTTGTAGGATTCTATCTTGTACTTCCCTTTAGAGTTTAGGGAGCACTGTAGAAGAGGCGGAGGGAAAATGTGGGAGTCAAAAGTGTCAAGGACACTGAGAGAGCATGGTCTGGAAATCAACTAGGCATGGCACATGGGAGCTCATAGAGACTGAAATCACAATTGTGGAGGCTGCATGGACCTGTGGAAGGTCCTCTACATATTTGTTATGGTTGTTGGATGGTGTTTTTCTAGGACTCATGACAGTAGGAATAAAAGTGCCTCTGACTCTTTTTCCTGTTCTTGAGATCCTCCTACTGGTTTTCCTGATGTTAGGTTTTGTACCTGGTATTATTGTATCTTCTGCCACATTTGGTTGATTCCTAGGAAGGCATATCTTTTCTGAGGCAGACCAGCATGGAAGGAATAGATCTCAAGGAGACAAGAGGTTGGGAGAAAACTTGGGGGAATGGAGGGAAGATAATCTGTGGTCAGAATGTATTTATGACAAAAGAAAAAAGAAAAAAAAATAAAAGTAAGCAAGAAAATAGTAGTCTCTTCTGTCTCAGCTATCGCTCAGTTGTGTCACTGAGCCAGGGAATATAGAAAGACCTGGAGAGAACAGGAGCTCCACAAAGAGAGCAACAGAACCAAAAAATCTGGACCCAAGGGTCTTTTCTGAGACTGATACTCCAACCTTGGAAGGGCCATATTCATGGTCAGAATATCTGCATCATGTAGCAATGCTCTTTACTGAAAAAGCATTATTTTCTTTCTTTTTAAATATTTTTTTTATTTTTAAATAATTTTATACATTCACTTGTATCCCAGCTGTAGCCCTCTTCTTCTTTCCCTCCCAATCCTCCCTGCCCTTCCTTATTTCCTCCCTGCCCCCTTCTGAGTCCACTGAGAGGGGGTGTCCTCCTCTCCTTCCATCTGGCCCTAGGACTATGCATGGATATAACCTATAACCCCTGCTCAGACATAGCCCATGGTAGCTCAGTATCCTAGTGAGTTCCCTAGTAAGGGGGACAGGAATTGTTTCTGACATGAACTCAATGTCTGGCTCATTGAGCTTCCCTTCCACCCTGAAGGAGGAGCAGCCTTGCTAGGCCACAGATAAGGACATTGCAGCCATCATTTTCTTCTGTGACCTCTGGAACAAGAGAATTGTTTACAGAACTGTAATAGGGACTTTGTATTCTTAGCTAGATTTATTACTGTACCACTTTTACATTCTCATTTGGATATTCAGATGAAACAGAACCTTAAAAGTCTAATCTGAGTATATTTCTTCCTGGTGTAGTCTAAATTTCTCCAACTTGTTTTCGTCAATAAGATACTTGCATTCTTCTCATGTCCTCTTAGCTGGATTACTGTGTTACTAAGAATAACACTGTAAATAGTGAATTTGTTCTCTTCTTAGTTTACATTTCTTCTGACATTTCAATACTTTGGAGAATCCTAAATAAACATTTGGTACAACCGCATATGTAACACTTTTAGAATAAAAGGCAAAGGATTTAATAAAATCTTTGCTTCTCAGCCTCTTGGCAGAAAACAAAAGGAAGGAGACAGGAAACAGAGTAAGGAAAGGAGGCAGCTTAACTTTTCAGGTGTATTTAAGTACATAAGCAATTTTGAATGGAAAAATTTCTATATACATGATTATATGCATCTCCAAATTAGATTATTAGGAATGTCTTCAGAAGGGACAGAAAAATAAAGGAAGAAAAACCTTAGTTTAGGAGCACACAATTAAAACAAAATGAAAAACTTAGAAATAATTTGGCAAAAGCTCATTTAACTCTGAAACTTTAAAATAATAGTGTCAGTGACAAGTAGCAAGTAAGGCCTTTAAATGAGTTTTAATTTAATAACTTTAAATATTAATGGGTTTTGTGGGCAACACTGTTTTCTGAATTCTGGGCTATGTGAGGGTTTGTTAGCATTGTTACTAGGACAGAAACATAATAAATTTTGATCCTTTAAGGTGAGGTTGAAGAAACAAACAGGAAATTTAAAGTCACAAATCATGTTTAGATATGTAATGCAGCACAATGACTAAGTGTCAGAATTCATGAGGATGCAACTGACCACAGGCATACACTCAATGGGCATAAGCTGACCACACTTAACACTGCATACTCTCAGCATTCATGAATCAAAAGACACATGAGGATAGCTCACTTACAGCATTTTTCTTCTTTAAGCCATAATGTTATACACAGTGGGGATCCAGTAAATGCCGATATGACTGAAGTTTCTAATGTGCAAAAATGGGAAGGGAGAATGAGCAATAGGTAAGTTGATAGGCCAGTTTGCCTATCAACAACTCAGCACCAGCAGCTTGCATCATCACCTACCACTGCCAACCGCTTCACATTTCCATGCAAGTTGTATATTTTTCTATGCAACATGTGTACCCTTTAAATGGCCCCTCTGGACACCATTGATCTCTTTCTTCTTCCCTTTGTATCCTGATCTGTCTGTCTGTATACCAGCCTGTCTCTATTTCTCCTTCATGTCCCCACTCCAAGACGCTTTTTGCTCTCTGCCTCCACAATAAACTTCTTTCATTACATCTTTTGCCTGGTGTGATTTCTTGGTCTCCCTCTCCACACTGTGTAAATGTTCTGTCATTAAGTTACTTTTGATAGATCTCTAAGTTTGTTGCAAAGTGTGAATCATAGTTGGACCTAACAAGGTATGCTCAACACAAACCTATTCTTCCTACTTTGAACCAAATTGCTGACCTAATCATTCTAAAGTATATACAGATCATTTATTTGTGAATTTGATTCCAAGTTCTAGAGTCTGATTCTTCAGCTACTGCTTCTCTCTAACCTGCTCTGTCCTCCATGCGATTCTGGATCTTGCAGCCTACTGATTCATATGGACATCTTCCTTCTTTCCTGATCTCTCCTGACTATCTCTGAGTCCACCTTGCAGTTTCACTGCCTCAGCCCTTACATCCCTATTAGAACATATAGAAATATACCCACACCATAATCTGATTTGTGACTCCCTTTCTGCTTTTCTCCACTGACTCAGATTTTTGTTAAAAGAGCTTAACTTCAGTACAAATCAGTTGCCAAAAATTGGTGAACTTAATTTTGAAATTCTCAAAAGTTGATAACAACTTCTATTATTGCAAATAATACACAAATATTTCATAGCTTAACTTGCTCTGCTCTATACTTTCAAAATTCTCTTATCTCTAAGATTTTACTTTCTGACTCTTAAATTTTTTATCTGTTATTTCTTTTCACTCTATTCAAATATGTATGTGTGTATGTATGTATAATAAGATTGTGCTGCAAACTCTTATCTCAGATTTGTAAGTTGCTCAATGGGTATGGTTTAAAGTCTATATAATATGTAACAAAATTTGGTTTTAAACTTATAACAAAAGGCTTATTAAAATCTACAAATGTATATGTGTGTGAGATTTAATTTTTGTTTAGCATATATATCAGTGTGTGTATATGTACATGCAACTTGGATTCAACTTTCATTTAAACATACATAGATAGATGATAGATAGATAGATAGATAGATAGATAGATAGATAGATAGATAGATGATAGATACATAAATGGATGGATAGATGATAGATACATACACACATACATAGATACATAGATAAGTGTACTAGAAAAATGGATATTTTTAAATAGCAACCATATGTATTTCCTCCATCTTGTTTGGTAATGTCATCCGGATATAAGCAGCAATATGGCAGCCAACTATATTTACTAAGGTTAAAGAGCACATACCATGTTACTTCACCATCTTAAGATTACCACATGGTATAAAGCAACAACTGTAAAACTTCTGAGTCCTAAAAAGCTCTCTGTTCATCATTGCGTCTTCTTTTAAAGACTACTCAAGTTCACAGTAATATTCATCTGTCTTGTGATGGTGCACTATAAAAGGGTCAGTAAAGTTGCCATTTTTTTTATGGACTGTATCCATGAGTAAAAGTGTTATTTTGATACTATAAGAACTTTAATTCAAAAATTGTTATTTTAAAGCCAAATCTTACAGGGATGGAACATAAAGCCCACATTTGTAAAGCTATCAAATCATTGTAAACTCTTAAGGATAATTAGGAATTGAAAGTTAATGGTCAGCCACTTTTTAAATGATCAAATTATTTAATGTGTTCAGAACTGTATCTGCAGTCATGCTAGGTACTAACATAATTAGTTACAGGAATAAGTGTTATTTAATTTTCTGTATATGTTTTCAAATTTAAGACTAAAATAAGTAACTAGAAGCAAGCAAAGTTTGCCTATTTACATATATTTAATAAATAGTGGTCCTCAAATTCTTCAAACATCTGCAAAGTTTTGCATTTAAAATGTTTAATAAAAAAGCTTTTCACAGCCAGGCAGTTGTGGCAGAGAGTGGCAGCAGTACATTTATGCCTTTAATCCTAACACTGGGGTGGCAGAGTCAAGTGGATCTTTAGGCTTAAATTTTTGAAAACCTACTTTATTTAGGGTTCGTAAACATTTTCACTTCCCTTCCAACTCACTGACCAGAGTTGAGGGAGAAAGAAAGTTATTAGGAAAAGAAGGTTGTGGAGCTTTTCAGACATATTTCCTTGGAGCAATTCCACTCTTTGTTATCCAAATACCAGCAGTCTAGTAAAAAAGCAAACACCAAACAGCAACACCAATCAACAGCCACAGCAGGATTCAACAGAAAACACAACATTGTTTTTTCAGCTGACAAAAACCACACCCCCTGCACAAAACAGCTTCCAGCAAAACATCACTAGCCCACTCATGTGTCTGTTTTAAACTGAGGATGAACTAAAAACATTTCCACCTCCCGTATTTGGGACCAAAACGAAAAGCACATACAAGAACCCAAAACTTTCACTACATGAATCACTGAGTTCAAGGCCAGCCTGGTCTACAGAGTGAATTCCAAGACTGTCAGGGCTCAGGGCTACAAAGAGAAATTCTGTCAAAAGAAAAGAAAAGAAAAGAAAAGAGAAGAGAAGAGAAGAGAAGAGAAGAGAAGAGAAGAGAAGAGAAGAGAAGAAAAGGGAAGGGAATGGAAGAGAAGGGAAGGGGAGGAAAGAAAGAAAAGAAAAGAAAAAAGAAAAAAGCTTTTTTGTGATAGAGAGACAGAGAGATTTGTGGCAGCACCCCTAATCCCTTCCAAAGAAGATGGATGGACACAAAAGAATCTCTTCCTGGAGCTTGCTTTAACAGTGGTAAAGCTGGATATTGGGTGAAAAACTGCTCTTCACAGAGTCCAAGATAGTGGCCACCAGTGTGCACCATATCTGAGGGGCACAGGATCTGAAATTCCAAAATTGGTGAGTGGAGGGGCAGCTGAAGCCAGAACATCAACATTGAGGCTTCCCAGGGGAGAGGGGACAACCTGTGAGCTGGGACAATTTGGATCATCGAGGTCTCTCTTGGACATCTCAGGGGATTGAGAGTGGTGAATATTCAATCTCCCTGCACTTTCCCTTACCCCAAGCACAGACCTCCCTGCTCACTGCTGCTGGCAATGGCTGCTACCTGAAGCACGGACCTTCCTGCTGGGCAGAAGCAGCAGTGAGGCAGAACATAAGTCTCTATACTCCATGACTGAGTTGGCAGAGAGTGGCAGCAGTACAGTCCTCACAGGGCTGCAGCTGTGGCAGGGCAGCTGCTAGCCCAAGCAGGAGCCTCCTGCCCAGTGACTGAGAAGGCAGAAGAGGCAGCTGCCCCAGGCAGGACCCTCCATGCTCAGTGACTGAGGGCACAGGCTGCTACCCCAAGTACAGGTCTCCCTGCCCGCTGGCCAAACAGTGGACAGCACTAAGCTCACAGATCTCTTATACTCTCATTTGACCCTGCAAGCCCAAATCTGAGAGCAGAGATGAGGGAGAATCCCTGTGCTTTCTGATTAGGCCTGTGAGCAAGTGAGTATGCTTTCAAGTGAGAGCATGCAGAGCCGCAGATGAAGGGTCTCTCTATGCTACCAGCCAGATATGGAATCTCACATACCCACACCCCCATTATGGGCAACATAGGGATGCCTGGGATAACGTTCTCAACACTGAAGCCTTTGTTCTGTAGGCCTGCCAGTGGAGTCCAGGCAAATAATTTGTGGACCCAGACACATCTGAATACTAGGAGGACAGAACAAAAGGACTGTAGACCTATGTGCATTGTACCCTCAAACAGTGCCAGCAATCCATCCTGCACTTAAGCTCCACCCTTCCAGGCATCTACAAGTACTAGCACTCTCTCCCTCAAGGCACATTGCCACGCACATGCTCACAAAAATGTGCCTGAGACCTTCCTCCCTTAGCCACAGCTGAAACACCAACATCTACTCTCAAAGAAATGGACCTTTCTCATCTTACTGAAGAATACTCCAGACACAAGAGATAGACAGATCCTGTCTGAAGTACAGACTCCAGGAACAAACAGAGAAAGTTACAGATAAGCAGATGGCTAGATGTCTGCATAAGAAAACATCGAACAAAATTCAGGACACCATGGCTTCACCAACAACCCTAAAAATCCGTGGAAACATAGGAAAATCGTCTCAAAACTATACTTTTCTAGTTATTAGAACCACACGAAGAGGAAACAAACTCTCAAAGAAATACAGGTAAATATAGCCGAACAAATAGAGGAAAAAGTAGAGACATATAGAGTGGAAATAAACAAAGCTCTCAAAGATATACAGGCAAATACAACCAAACAAATAGAGGCACAGGTAGAGGCATATAGAGACAAAATGAACAAAACAATAAAGGCCATCATGGAAAGACAGGAATTCACATTCAAACAGATAAAGGAAATGGTGCAAGACATGAAAACAGAATTAGAATCAATAAAGAAAACATAGAGAAATTCCTAAAGCTGGAGAACTTAGAGAAAAGATCAGGAACCACAAAGGTAAGCATCACCAATGGAATACAAAAGATGGAAGAGAGAATCTCAGGCACTGATGATACACTTATAGAAATTCATAATTCTCAGAGAAAAAGTAAAATCGGAAAAGTTCCAAACCCAAAACATCCAAGAAATTAAGGACACCCTGAAAAGATGAAATCTAACAATAAAAGTAATACATGAAAAAGAAGATTCTGGGCTCCAAGGCCCAGAAAATATTTTCAAGGAAATCATAGAAGAAAATTTTCCCAACTTAAAGAAAGAGATGTACATGAAGATACAAGAGGCTTACGGAACACCAAATAGACTAAACAAGAAATTAAGCTCCTCACATCACATAATAGTCAAAAACTAAATCTACAGAACAAAGAAAATTATTAAAATCAGCAAGGGAAAAAAAAGCCAAGTAACATATAAAAGTAGACCTATCAGAATAACTCCAGACTTCTCAAAAGAAACTATAAAAGCCAGAAGGGCGTGGGCAGATGCCATGTAAACTCCAAGAGACCACAGATGCCAACCCAGACTACTATGCACAGAAAAGCTTCCAATCAACATAAATGGAGACAATAAAATATTCCATGACAAAAGTAAATATAAACAATATCTGCACAGCAACTCAGCCTTACAGAAGATACTAAGAGGAAAACTCCATTGCAACTAACACAACTACATCCAAGAAAACACAGGATGTAGATAACTTCACAAAAAAAATTAAAAGAAAACAAGCATAGAAACACAGCAACAGCACTGACTACACAATAAAAGCAATTAACATTCATTGGTCATTATTATCTATCAACATCAACAGATTCAACTTCCAATAAAAAAGACACAGAGTACCATACTGGTTGCAGAAACAGGATCCAAAATTATGCTACTTCCAAGAAACATACCTCTGCAACAAAAATAAACACCTCAGAGTAAAGAGCTGGAAAAATGCTTATCAAGCAAATGGACCCAGAAAACACTGTAGGATAGCTGTCCTAATATCTACTGAAACAGAATTTCAACCAAAATTAATCAAAAAAGGATGAGGAGGGGCACTTCATTCTCATCAGAGGAAAAATTCACCAGGAGGACATCACAATCCTAAACATCTATGGCCAAAATACAAGGGCACTTGCATTTGTAAATGAAACATTATTAAAGCAAAAATCACACATTGATTCTAACACCCTATTAGTGGGAGACTTCAACACTCCACTCTCACCAAGGGACAGATCATCTAGACAGAAGGTAACTAGGGAAATAATGACACCTACAGAGGTCCTAAATCAAATGGACCTAATAGATGTCTACAGAACTTTTCACCCAAACTCAAAAGAATATACCTTCTTTTCAGCTTCTATCATAACCTTCTCAAACACTGACCATATTTATTCAGTCACAAAACAAGTCTCAACAGTTACAAGAAGATAGAAATAATCCTTTGTATCCTATTAGACGACTCTGAACTAAAACTAGACCTCAACAACAACAGAAATAACAAAAAGAATACATACACATGGAAACTAAACAAAGATCTACTTAATGACAGGTTGGTAAGGGAAAGAATGAAAAATATTAGAGGGTTCCTTAAATTCAATGAAAATGAAAGCACAACTTACCGAAACTTATGGGACACAGGAAAACAGTGCTAAGAGAAAAGGTAGTAGCACTTAGTTCATCCAGAAAGAAGTTTGGGATATCTACTACAAGCAACTTAGTGGAAGACCTAAAAGCCTTAGGGGGAAAAATAAGCAGACACATCAAAGAGGAGTAGATGATTGGAAATGATCATACTCAGAGCTAAAATCAATAAATTAGAAACAAAGAAAACAATTCAAAGAATCAATGACAACAAGAGCTGGTTCTTTGAGAAAATCAACAAGATAGAGAAACCCTACTAACCCAAGCTAACTAAAAGTGAGAGAGAAACTATCCAAATCAACAAAATCAGAAAAGAAAAGAGGGACATAATGACAGACACTGAGAAAATCCAAATAATCATTTGGTCTTACTACAAAAGCCTATGTGCCACAAAATTTGATAACCTAAATGAAATGGACAATTTTCTTGATAGATTCCATTTACCAAAATAAAATCAAGATCAGGTAAATAGATTAAACAGTCCTATATTCGCGACTGAAATGGAAGCAGTCATCAAAATTTTCCTTTCAAAAAAGCCCAGAGCTAGAGGGTTTCAGAGCAGAATTCTACCAGACCTTCAAGAAGAGCTAACTCCGACGGAAGTGGGGCAAGATGGCAACGCCAGGAGGACTCTCATTGTAAGGAGCAGGACAGCAGGATTGTCACAGTGACCAGCAATCAGAACTCGCGGCCATAAAACACAAGTGATTGTGTTTCACAGGTGAGAGGATACCCCACGGTGGGGGATTCAATCAGCTTTAACTCACCCAGCTAAACCGCAGAAGAGATCCTGGTTCCTCCAGGCGCTTGGTCACCAGCCCAGAGCTACACTCCAGCGTGATCTGGTCACTGTCCCAGACTGAACTGTGGGCCCACAACACCACAGACTGGATTTTCCAGTCAAGAGGTAACCCCACGGAGCAGAAAACGATTAGGGCCAACCTTAGGTCACCCAGACTTCCCCTGGAAAAACTCAGGTTCCGCAGGTGCCCCAGGAGCCAGCCCGGAGGCAGAGCCAAGGACCCAGGCACCTGCACAGAGCCCTGCACAGGGCACCAGGGCACCAGGGCACCAGGGCACCAGGGCACCAGGGCACCAGGGCACCAGGGCACCAGGGCACCAGGGCACCAGAGACTGTGTTTCACTGTCAGGTGCAAACCCACAGAGAGGAAAACGGCTGTTCTGATCTCAGAGCACTCAGCTGATAGCACAACGCTGAAAAGGTCTCAGGAAAATTACCCAGTTTAGGCAGCCACCAAGGCTCCCAAAGGCCAGAAAGGCGAAGCCACAGTGGGCATCTGTGTCTGTGGGTTCTACTCGCCACCCCAGACAGAACAGTGGTCCCCAAACCAAAGACTAGGTGTCTTTGGCAGGAGGAAACCCCCAGTGGAGGGGATCATAAGGTCTAATGCTGAGGACACCCAGCATCAAAAGACTTCCTGGATTCATGCAAACTCTAGGCTCTAATGCAGGCAGGAGCACTGTGCTCAGCCCCCATTATTGAGAGCACTGGGGAACACAGCTTCATCCCCAGACCTACAAAAGCCAGAGAGCCATTACAGCAGCCCTCAGATACTGTGCCAAGGATCAACCAGTTATCCCTAGCTATACTGTCAAAACTGTGAGAATCTCTGGTCCTTCAAGAGGGCTGGACCCACAGCGTCTGGACCAGAGCAGTGCCTGCAGCTGCCATCCCAGACAGGGACACACAGCTTCTGGTCCAGAGTGAGGCACCCAGCCTCCAGACCAGAGCAGCGCCCACAGGTGCCAACTCAACCTAGGTGCACATTCTCCAGGGCCAGAGCTGAGCACTCAGCCTCTGGCCCAGAGACTTGCTGGGTACACCTCTCACTTTCCCAGACAGAACTGTGTGCTCCAGGATAACAGTCTGAGTTTCCATGTTGGGAGAAAAACCCACAGCTAGGGAATCCGCAGGTTCTTCAAGAGTACTGTACCTGGAAATTTAGTGAGCAGCAACACACTAAATTTATAATGAAAAACCCAGCAGTGGGGCAGCTGTCTTGAGAACTTCTATGGGTAAGAGGAGATTCCCCCACTGCCTAACAAAACAAACAGCTACTACTCAGCGCTATAAACCTGAGGTGAGCAGTAGCAATTCCTGAGAAACACTGGCCATACAGTGACCATACCCAAAAAGCAGAGGAGGACTCCTTCAGGAAAAATCATCTTCCGGCCAAGGGGATTCTAACTACCTCAGGACTCCAGGAAGCACAGAAACTAACAGCCAACACCTAAATCAGCCCAATGGGTAAAGGTCAGCTTAAAAGCTCAACCAACAAAAGACACAGCAATATGGCATCTCCAGAACCCAGCCATCCAGGGGTGAACAGCCCTGGACAACGCAGCATAATAGAAAATCAAGAAGATGACCTTACATCTATGCTGATGAAGAGGATAATAGAGGAAACAAATGAAATACGTACAGAATTAGAGGAAGATAAAACTAACGAGATCATGGCTATCCGAATAGAAATGGAGGAAGTTAAAGACAAGCAGATTAGGGCTATCCGTGAAGAAATACGAGAAGATGCAGCCAAACAGCTTGTGGCCTTCAGAGAAGAAATAATTAAATCACTGAAAGAAATAAAAGGAACAGAGTTGAAGGAACTAAAAGGAAAAGAGGAAAATACAATCAGACAGGTGAAGGAAGTAAACAAAACTCAAGACCTGCAGATAGAACAGGAAAAATTAAAGAAAACACAAATGGAGGAAATAATGGAGAGGAAGAATTTAGGGAAGAAAACAGGAACTACAGAGGTAAGCATAACCAACAGACTACAAAAGATGGAAGAAAGAATCTCAGGTGTAGAAGATACAATGGAAGAAATCAATGTATCTGTCTAAGAAAATGTTAAATCCAAAAAATTCCTGACACAGACAGTCCAAGAAATCCAACACAATATGAAAAGACAAAACCTAAAAATAATAGGTATAGAGGAAAAAGAAGACTTCCTTCTCCAATGCCCAGAAAATATTTTCCACAAAATCATTGAAGAAAATTTCCCCAAGTTAAAGGAAAAGCCAATAAGGATACATGAGGCCTAGAGAACATCCAACAAATTTGACCAGAAAAGAAAATCCTCCAGCCACATAATAATCAAAACAGTAAGTATACAGAACAAAGAAAAAATACTAAAAGCTGCAAGGGAAAAAGGCTAAGTAACATATAATGGCAAACCCATTAGAATCACACCTGACTTTTCAACAGAAACTATGAAAGCCAGAATGGCCTGGACAGATATCATGCAGACCCTAAGAGAACACAGATGTCAGCCCAGGCTACTATACCCTGCAAAACTCTCAGTCTTCATAGACGGAGTAAACAAGATACTCAATGACAATAACAAATTTCAACAATACCTAAACACAAATCCAGCATTACAGAAGACACTGGAAGGGAAAACACAACCCAAGAAAATTAGCTTCTGTCAAGAAAACAAAGGAAATAATTAACCTAACTACACTAAAACAAAAAGCAACCAAGCACACAACCTTATGAACACAGCCAACATAAAAAACAAAGGATGTAACAGCCACTGGTCATTAATCTCTCTCAACATCAATGGACTCAACTGTCCAATAAAAAGACACAGATTAAGAGAATGGATACATAAACAAAACCCAGCAATCTATTGCATACAAGAAACACACCTAAGGCACAAAGATAGACATTACCTGAGGGTAAAAGGTTGGAAGATGACTTTCCAAGCAAATGGACGCAAGAAACAAGCAGGAATAGCCATTCTAATATAAGATAAAATAGACTTTCAACCAAAATTAATAAAAAGAGATGGGGACGGTAACTTCATACTCATCAAGAGAAAATTCCACCAGAAAGACATCACAATTCTCAACATCTATGCCCCAAATACAAGAGCACCCACATTTGTAAAAGAAACATTGATAAAATTTAAACCACATATAGATCCCCACACATTAACACCCCACTATCAACAAAGGACAGGTCAACAAAACAGAAATTAAACAAAGAATAAATAACTCTGACAGAGGTCATGAATCAAATGGACCTCACAGACATTTACAGAACTTTACACCCAAACACAAAAGAATTTACCTTCTTCTCAGCACCTCATGGAACCTTCTCCAAAATAGACCATATAGTTGGTCACAAAGCAAGCCTCAACAGATACAAGAAGACTGATATCTTGTATCTTGTCTGATCACCATGGAATAAAGCTGGACTTCAACAACAACAGAAATAGCAAAAAGCCTACACACACATGGAAACTGAACAACTTGTTACTAAATGACAGCTGGGTCAGGGAAGAAATAAAGAAAGAAATTAAAGTCTTCCTAGAACTCAATGAAAATGAAGACACACCATACCCAAACTTGTGGGACACAATGAAAGCAGTGCTAAGAGGAAAGTTCATAGCACTAAGGGCCTTCAAGAAGAAATATCGAGACAGCTCATTCAAGCAACTTAATGGCCCATTTAAAAGCCCTAGAAAAAGAAGAAGCAGACACACCAAAAAGGATTAAACAGCTGGAAATAATCAAAATCAGGGCTGAAATCAATCAATTAGAAACACATAAAACAATTCAAAGAATCAATGAAACCAAGAGCTGGTTCTTTGAGAAAATCAACAAGATTGACAAACCCTTAGCCAAGCTAACTAAAAAGCAGAGAGACACCACCCAAATCAACAAAATCAGAAATGAAAAGGGGGACATAACTACAGATATTGAGGAAACCCAAACAATCATTAGGACTTACTTCAAAAGTCTATACTCAACATAATTTGAAAATCTAAATGAAATGGACAATTTTCTTGATCGATTTGACTTATCAAAGCTGAATCAGGACCAGGTAAATCAATTAAATAGTCCTCTATCCCCCAAAGAAATAGAAGCAGTCATCAAAAGTCTCCCATCCAAAAAAAGCCCAGGACCAGATGGCTTCAGCGCAGAATTCTACCAAATTTGAATTCTTCAAAGAAGAGCTAACTCCAATTCTCTTCAAACTATTCCACAAAATAGAAACAGAAGGAACATTACCAAACTCATTCTATGAAGCCACAATCACCTTGGTACCTAAACCTCACAAAGACTCAACAAAGAAAGAGAATTTCAGGCCAATCTCCCTTATGAACATTGATGCAAAAATACTTAACAAAATACTTGCAAACCGAATCCAAGAACACAAAGGTCTTTGTGAGCTTTAGGCATCAAGGTGACTGTGGCTTCATAGAATGAGTTTGGTAATGTTCCTTCTAGAAAAAGATCACCCTGAGTAAGGTATCCCAGAAGCAGAGAGATACACATGGTATATACTCACTTATAAGTTGATATTAGACATATTATATAGTATAATCATACTAAAATTTGTACACCTAAGGAAGCTAATCAAGAAGGTGAACCCTGGGTAAGATGCTCAATCTTCATTCAGAAACCCAAATGAGACAGACATCGGAAGTGGAAAAAAGCAGAGAACTGGACAGGAGTTTATTACAGAGGGCCTCTGAAAGACTCCACCCAGCAGGGTATCAATGCTGAGATGCATAGCCAAACTTTGGGCAGAATGCAGGGAATCTTATGAAAGAAGTGGGAGATTGAAAGACCTGGAGGGAACAGGAGCTCCACAAGTAGAGCAACAGAGCCAAAATGTCTGGGCACAGTGGTCTTTTCTAGGACTGATACTCCGAACAAGGTCCATACATGGAGATAACTTAAAACCCCTGCACAGAATTAACCCAAGGCAGCTCAGTATCCAAGAGGGCTCCTCAATAATAGGATCAGAGACCATCTCTGACATGAAATAATGGGTTGGCTCTTTGATCACCTCCACCTGAGTGGGGAGCAGCCTTACCAGGCCACAGAGGAAGACAAACAAGCCAGTCCTGATGAGAATTGATAAACTAGGGTCATATGGAAGGGTAGGAGGACATCCCCTATCATTGGACTGGGAAAGAGGCATAGGAGAAAAGAGGGAGTGAGGGTGGGATTGGGAGGGAATAGGGGAGGGGCTATAGCTGAGATACAAAGTGAACAAACTGTAACTAATAAAAAAATGAAAAAAATAGATATAAATGTGGTGTTTTTCAAACTAAATTTTTTGTTTGTTTTTCTATTCCTACTTTCTGTCTCCCTTTGTGTTCTCTTATTTCCTGAAGACTCTTTTGTCTTTTCATGTCACATATTCTTTCTTGAACTTTCTGTAGCAGCTATTGTTCTGCAGCTTGGTCTCATAGCTAGCTTGGTCTCTAGCTAGTTTCATAGTCTATACCACCCTCATAACCTGTTATATATATATTAAATTTGGCTCCTTGTAAGAAAGAACATGCAATTCTTGTCTTTCTAAGGCCAGAGGACACTGCTTAATGTAAATTTGAATTGCTATAGTAGCTAAGGATGTTGAACATTTGAAAATAATTTTTGAACATTCGTGATTCTTCTTTTAAAAACTGCTTTTTACTTTATCTATTCATTGATTGGCAGTTTTGTGGGTAAGGTGTTTAATTTTTGTAGTTCTTTATACATATTCTGATTATCAACAACATTTGAGGTATAGTTGGCATGGATTCTCTGTGTGTGGGCTTATAGACCTGATAATTTTTCCTTTTATTCTGTAAAAATAATTAATTTTATATTCCCTTCTGTTGAGTCTTGGGACTATTTCCTGTGCTATTGGAATCTAGTTTGGAAAAAAATTTCTAAGTCTATACCTTGATGTATATTTCCTATATTTTCTCTTACAGTTTAAGTATTTAATATTTTTTGTACTTTTTTACATCCTGACCACATTTTTCCCTCCTTCCTCTTCTTCCAGTTGCTCCCCCTACATGCCCTCTGTCCCTCTGCCATTCTTCTTCATTTCTCTTCAGAAAAGACAGGACTCCAATGACTATCAATCAAACATGCCACATCAAGTTGAAGTAAGTGTAGGCACCTCCCCTTATATTGAGGATGGATGAGGCAACATTGTATGAGGAAAAAGTCACAAAAAGCAGGAAAAATGGTTAAAAAGAGACTCTGCTTTTACTGTTAGGAGTTCCATGAGAAGACCAAGCTACATAACTTTAGCATATGTGCAAAAGGCTTAGGTCAGACCAATGAAGACTCCCTGGTTGTTGGTTCAGTCTCTGTGCATTCCTATAAACCTAGGCTAGTTGATTCTTTGGGTTTTCTTATGTTTGTTGCCAGCTTTATGACTTTTAAATTAAGATCTTTGATTTATTTTGAAGACTGAGAGATGTGGATTTAATTTCATTATTCTGCAGATACTAATGCAAATTTCCAGCATAATTTGTTGAATATTTCTTATTTATACCCTTAAAGTCTTTCCCAAATATTCCATTATTAATTACCGCCAGAATTTTATCATAAAGGTACATTGAACTCTAAAAAGTACCTTTTATACATCTATCAAGATGAAAATATGTGTCTTGTACTTGAGTTTTTTTAATTAAGTGAATTAAATATCTTGCTTTACATAAGTTATATTAACCATTTATCTCTGCAATGAAACCTACTAGGTCATGATGTATGCAATATATTCATGATCTTTTAGCAATAAGAATTCTTGAATTCAGTTTGCAAATATTTTGTTGAGATTTGGCATGTATGCTCACCAAAAAAATAGTGTATAGCTTTTTTTTGTGGGGGAGGGGGTTCAGCCTTTTTTTGTTTGTTTGTTTTGTATGTTTGTCTGTGTGTCTGTGTATGTGTGCAATTTCACATGTGCATGGTTGTGTTGTGTCTTTATCTGCTTTAGAGATTAAGATGATACTAGTGTCATGAAGTGAATTTGATGTTTCTCCTTTCTTCGTTTTGTGGAACAGTTTGAAAAGTGAATACTAGAAAAATGATAGAATTTTTAAAATTGATATAATTCAACATTGAATCTACCCAGTCCCAATATTTGGGGGGGGGGGGAGAATCAAAAGCACTATTTAACAGTAAATTGTTTTTAAGCACGTTTCTTTTCTTTTTAAATTATTTTTATTAATTACAGTTTATTCACTTTGTATCACCCCTGTACCTCCCTCCCGCTGCCCCTCCCAATTCCATCCTCCCTCTTTCCCACCCCTGTCCCTCTCCCAGTCCACTGAAAAGGAGGTCCTCCTCCCCTTCCCTCTGACCCTAGTCTAACAGGTCTCATCAGGAGTGGCTGTATTGTCTTCTTCTGTGGCCTGGTAAGGCTGCTCCCCCAGAGAGAGGTGATCAAAGAGCAGGCCAATCAGTTCATGTCAGAGACAGTCCCTGTCCCCATAACTGTGGAGGCCACTTGGATACTGAACCATAGGCTACCTCTGTGCAGGGGTTCCAGGTCATATCCATGAATGGTCCTTGGCTGGAGTATCAGTTTCAGAAAAGACCCCTGTGCCCAGAATTTTAGGATCTGTTGTTGTGCTTATGGAGCTCCTTCTTTCTCCAAGTCTTACTATCTCTACTTCTTTCATAAGATTCCCTGTACTCTGCCTAAAGTTTCACTATGAGTCTCAACATCTTCTTTGATACCCTGCAGGGTAGAGCCTGGGAAATGCAAATCAAAACGACCCTGAGATTTCACCTTACACCCATCAGAATGGCTAAGATGAATAACTCAAGTGACAACACATGCTGGAGAGGATGTGGAGAAAGGGGAACCCTCTTCCACTGCTGGTGGGAATGTAACTTGTGCAACCACTTTGGAAATCAATATGGTGCTTCCTCAGACAATCAGGAGTAGCGCTTCCTCAAGATCCAGCTATACCACTGTTAGGCATATATCCAAAAGATGCTTAAATGCACAAGAAGGACATCTCCTCAAATGTTTCTTCTCAAAATGTAAAAAATATCTATGTAAGCATTGTGACATTTTCTAGGGAAATATGAACAAATATTATGCGCCACAGATAATTGCACCAAAGACAAACCAAAGAAACAATTCTAACAAAGTCCATGTTGTCAAAACAGTAAGTTTATTAGTGTTACTTTCAGAAATTATGGCACAAGAGGGTACCTACAGGAACATAGACAGTTCAAAGACAGCTGTATCATGGAAGAGCACACTCTAAGTATAGATAGTGAGTCACTAAAACTGCATCCCTGTATCTCTCTGCAAGTTTGACAGGTTAGTGTGTCTTCTTAGCAGTCCTTACTATTTATGGAACGTTAAAAAGAGAGAGACCTTGTGTGTCTTCTGTTTCAGTGCCTTCCTGAAACTTGTGGGTTGCTTACTTCCTGAGACTTAATGAGCTTTCCTTCAAAATGAAAATGTTCCAGAGGAAATTGCTATATAACATTCCATCCTGTTTTACATCTCTTATTTTCTTTCCACTTCCTCTTCCATTATGTTTTCTGAGACTTACAGGGCATGGTGTAGACATTCATCTAAGGCTAATCATTGAAGAAATGTACTGCAGCAAGAGTCATTTGTTGTCAGGGATATCACTGGTGGTTGTGAATCTCAGCAGTACACCTACTATTGAAAAAAATAAAGTTTTTCTCCAGGACATACTGTGACTAACAAGTGGTTTAAGTTCAAATTTGTATAGGCCAGTAAAGCAGGAATACAACAAGATAATAGCAGTTTTGTTTTCCATCAGGGCCTATGACCACCACAAACAGATTTTCCCAAAACTTTACAGCCTTGTGAGAATGCTATTTTCTAGCCATACAGAGAAACTTCTGAATTTAAGCCAAACAATTATTTTCAACAGTTCCGGAAGTTTTGTGTACATCACTTTTACCTTACTCAGCCATAAAGCTTCTAACAGTTTTACGTTTGTACCTGTCCTTTGTATACTTTTTAACTGCTTTGCTATTTATACCCTTTAGGTATACTTGTATATCTCTCAAATGTGTTTACAAATCTGCTGCTCAGAGTTCGGCAGTATGTCATACATACATACATACATTCTTTTTTACAGAAGATAGGCAATATAATGAAGCAAAGTCCCAGGCCAATATTCCATAACAAATATTGGAGCTGTGAGATCACCTTGACAAGCCGCTGTTTTCTAGTCAGGCAATCTTGAACTTGTCTTCAGAATCAGAGCTAAGGGAATACTAAAGAAAAGTTTAACCAGGTCCTACGCAGCCTGAAAAGATCCCCTTATGTGTATCAGTTGTTTTGTTAGGATGGTTTTGGGTCCATCTGTATGGACTGGCAGCACTTTATTATTTCTCTGCAATACATGACCATTCTCTTTTAGATGAACTTATTTATCTTGGGGTGCTTCCATGGGGTCTGTGCATCTCGTGTGCCCTGATTAATTCTGTGGAACTAGGAGAGCTGCTTACTTTGGCCTAGAACTGAGGGCAAATCACTGCCAGCCCTTTTGAAGGATGGAAAGAAATCTGTACCTTCCAGTGTTTTTGGCTATGCCTGTATCTGCCTGCTTGGTGCTGGCACTCTCAACTGGCACAGCATTGCAGCCACAAATGATATCTTTCCTTAACGACTGGCTGCAGAGAATGTTCCTAGCTGTGAAAACAGTCTTCACCCTTAGCAAAGACGTATACACAACATAATCAGAGAGAAAGTTCCCCAGCCATAAGTTAAACTCAATTCTTTTTATCTGCATTTTTGTTCCCATATCCACCAGCTGATAGCCATTGCCTTTTATATCCCTCGGTGCTCACCTATTTTCAGGGTTCACTCAAACTCAAAGGCATGATAGAAGACCAAATAAATCTGCAATTTGACATGGTGTTTCCAGTCTTCTCGCTGACACCTCAGGATATTCCATAAGGAAAGTGCCTGGGGAGATTCCTACCACTGGAGACCCTTTTGTTCTGCACTGGAGAGTGTAATAGAGATCACTTGCTCCCCTGCTTTCTGTCCAACCCCCATGCCTATGTGAGCTTCTTAGTGAGGGCTTAAGGCCTTCCAAATGTTCACTACAATGACACTTGAGGTCCATCAATTTTTTTGTGTGTGTGTTGTTTTTTTGTTTGTTTGTTTGTTTGTTTTGTTTTTGTTTTTGTTTTTTTTTCAGTGTGGATTCTAGCTTTATGCAAACCTCTACATGTTTGGCTTTGAGTTACAGGAGGTGAGGGAGAGAGACTTTCTTTATTGTTTTCTTTTCATATTACTTTCCCTTATTTTGGCACATTATGAAGCCACCTTATATCAGATTAAATCACTTAGGTCTGATCCCTCCAAGCTAGTCTCAAGAACCTTGTTTAATGACTGGGCATCAGATACCACCTATGCTATGCCTAGTGTTATTAGCAAAACTTGCTCCTATTCTGTTGGCTCCCACTCTCTAGTGCCTATGGGAACTTCTACTGATGAAGTAGAAGTACTGATGAAAAACAAGTGTCTCTAATGGGTTGCCAAGCTAATACATCAGAGCATAAATTCTCTTGTACTGATTTGGGATATATACATTTGTCTTGAGGGATAAGTAGTATGTTACTGATTTCCACACTAATACCATCTGCACATGTATTCAAAGATGCAGAGCAAGGCTGCTGCAGCTTTTATTGCATGCCTCAGAGTCATTCTGAATTCAAGCAGTACATATTCACGTACTAAGCATTTCCCTGACTATCATAGTTTGTTATAATGTACCACTTTTAAGGCTCCAGTGTGCATATTGAATCCTGGATTTCCTTCCCTTTTTATGGCAGGTTACACTGCAAATGTATTTTCTATCATTTCTACCATGTTCTGTATGTTTTACTCTCAAATTTCTCCCCTATGTTCCTAGTTTAAGGGTTTCAGTGAGGGCTTTTGGCATAGATACAACTTATATTCTCTTTTCTTATCTACCCCTAGCTATAAGAAATAGAACCCAGTGGTTTTATGACTTCTTTTTTAACCCCCTTTATCAACAACAAAATCAGAGGCCAGTGCTAGGATGCTAGGACCTTGTCCTTTACACATTGTAATTCCTCCAGGACACAAATAGGCTTCCTCTGAGAGGCAACTCATCCACTTGACATTTCATTACACACAACAGCAGCCAGGCAATGTCTGAAGTGCTTGCCAATACTTTTGTATACATGCTGCTCTTGAAAACTGCAATATTTTCTCTACTCTGTCAATCACTGTTAAAGCCTCTTTAAACTCATTCGATAGGGTCTATTCATTATGCAGGAATGCCACAACATGAGCCACCCTAAGTTCATTCCATTCTCATGCAGCATAGCTTTATTTGCATGATTCAGCACACATTTCAGAAAATATGGAACAACATGACAAAAAGGCTTACTCTCTTATAACACATGAGAAATAGTAGCAAGATTAGAGTTCTCCAGCATAGATAGATTTCCACTTTCACACATCAGCTTAATTATATGGCTCAGCACCCATTGCAGGGTCCGTAAAAACACTTCTTCAATGTTCATCTTTGCTCTGTCAGCTCATATCCAGGAGTCAGTTGTCTAAGGCATTTTTTTAACTCATCTTTATCCTCCATGTTCATTTACTATCTATCTGCTCCCCTTTGCCAGAGTTCTTTCTTCCCCCAAATGATTATCCATTCTACTTTCTTGGCACATGGATTCCATTATGTTTCCTTGTTATTTACACCCTGCTCCTTTAAGAACTCTTCTTTCCCTTACATGGTTCCCATTCTAGGTCTTCCCCTTCTCTCTTTTCCTCTCTCCCTCACTTCTTACACCTTCCTTTCTCCTCTCTAATATACACACAGAAACACAGACACATACACATTTAAATACAGGTTATGCAAATGAGTGAAAATATGTATAAATTGACTTTCTGAATCTGGCATATACTGCCTTATATTATTTGACATAATTATTTAAAGTTTAATGTATTTTCTTGAAAAGTTCATGACTGCACTGTAGTCTCATCACTGAGATACTTGCATATCTACTACTTGCAATAATAAGAAATGGGGCAAAACAAGATGTTCATTATAAAAGAATAAAATAGAAATTGAATTTTATTCAATCACAAAGAACAGCAAAATAAACCAGTGTATCACTATGTGGATTAATAGACATGAATATTAGCAAAAACAATTGCGTATATATGGTCCAGATTTATACACATTGCCCTTTTCTGACTTCCATAAACTCTTCAATACATGTAGTACAAACACATACTCTCAGACACACATATATACACATAAATATATAGATAAATATTATTAAAATATGACTGTGTTTTATACTAGGCATTGCATTAAATGTAGAGATATAGAGAATGACAAAGTATAGTATCTGCCCTCAAAGAATTTCTGACTAACAATCGAGAAGACTTCATAAACACACAATAAAACTTCCTCCTGATTAATTAAGTAGAAGATCAGCTGAAGTGACACCCAATAAACTAAAAGACTACCATTTAATGACCTAAGAATCTTCTGCTACCACCACCTTAGATTATTCAACTTAAATGAGTCTGAAAGTTTTTTTTTTTTAAGGTAAAATTGTTTGGTTTATTTATTTAATTTTTTTTAATTTTTCTTTATTAATTACACTTTACTCACTTTGTATTCCCCCCATGGTTCCCCCCCATCCTCCCATCCCAATCCTTACCTTACTCCACCCTCTGCATGCATGTCCCTCCCCAAGTCCACTGATAGGGGAGGACTTCTTTTCCTTCCTTGTGATCCTAGTCAATTAAGTCTCATTAGGAGTGGCTGAGTTGTCTTCTTCTGTGGCCTGGTAATGCTGCTTCCCACTCAGGGGGAGGAAATTAAAGAGCAGGCCAATCAGTTCATGTCAGAGACAGTCCCTGTTCCTATTACAATGGAACCCACTTGGATACTGAACTGCCATGGGCTACATCTGTGCAGGGGTCTTAGGTTATCTCCATGTATAGTCCTTGGTTGGAATAGCAGTCTCAGGAAAGACCCCTGTGCTCAGATTTTTTTTTGTTCTGTTGCTCTCCTTATGGAGTTCCTGTCCTCTTCCGATCTTACTATTTCCCACTTCTTTCCTAAGATTCCCTGCATCTGCCCAAAGGTTGCCCATAAGTCTCAGTACCTACATTGATAGTCTGCAGGCAGAGATTTTCAGAGGTCCTCTGTGTCAGACTCCTGACCTGTTCCATCTTTTCTCCTTCTACTGATGTCCAGCCTTTTAGTCTTTCTGGATAGGAATTGAGCATTTTTGCATTGAGCATTATTAGTTTCTTTAAGTGTACAGATTTTAGTAGGTTTATCCTATATTATATGTCTATATGAGTGAGTATATACCGTGTGCATCTTTCTACTTCTGAGATAGCTCACTCAAGATGATCTTTTCCAGATCCCACCATTTACCTGAAATTTTCATGATTTCCTTGTTTTTTATTGCTGAGTAATATTCCATTGTGTAGATATACCACAGTTTGTGCATCCATCCCTCCACTGAGGGGCATCTGGGCTGTTTCTAGCTTCTGGCTATTACAAATAAGGCTGCTACAAACATGGTTGAGCAAATGTCCTTAGTGTGTACTTGAGACTCTTTTGGGTATATGCCTAGGAGTGGTATAGCTGGATCTTGAGGAAGCGCTATTCCTAGTTGTCTGAAAAAGCTCCAGATTGCTTTCCAGAGTGGTTGTACAAGTTTACATTCCCACCAGCAGTGGAGGAGGGTTCCCCTTTCTCCACAACCTCTCCAGCATGTGTTGTCTCTTGAGTTTTTGATCTTAGCCATTCTGATGGGTGTAAGGTGAAATCTTAGGGTCATTTTGATTTGCATTTCCCTGATGGCTAATGATATTTCTCAACATTAACATTCTCAATCCCCCCATAAAAGAATATAGAGGACCATGTATGGATATAACCTAGAACCTTAGCTCAGATGAAGTTCATGGTAGCTCAGTAACCAATTGGTTTTCCATAGTAAGGGGAACAGGGACTCTTTCTGACAGGAACTCAAAGGCAGGCTCTTTGACCTCCCCATCCCCCAAGGGAGGAGCAGTCCTGCTAGGCCACAGAGGAGGACTTTGCAGCCAGTCCTGAAGATACCTGATAAAACAGGGTCAAAGGAAAGGGGAGGAGGTCCTCCCCAATCAGTGGACTTGGAAAGGGGCAGATGGAGACGATGGAGGGATGGTGGGATTGGGAGGGAATTTTGATCCTTAGTAAACAAATATTTGCAGTGTGGTTCTGGGTACATTTGCCTCTTGAAAACATCCCATGACAAAGCAGTGTATCTGTGGCCTTAGTTAAATGATGCTGGGTGGAGTTTCACAAAAAGCACTAAGATCTTTTTTGGTCTTTTGAGTCACTCACTCTTGATGAAAGATTAATTGGGGCAGATGTTGAAGTGGGACAATTCTATAAAAGAGTATACAGAGGTATTCTTCTTCACTCCTCCCTTACTCTGTCTGGGCCCCCCAAATTCTATAATCGTTAGTAGGTTTTCAGATAAGCAGGAAACAGAGAAGACAGTGGAAGGAAAGACATCATTTACAAAATTTCAAGCTCTCCAGACTTTAAGTCTCTGAAATTCTTAGAGGGACTAGGCATAGACTTGTTTAATTGAAGACTCCCACAGACAAGGAATGTTTATTGATCCCCAAATCTTCCTGTTTCCAGGATTAGAGGCTCTGAGAAACAAAAACATTATCCATGATCTCTTTCTTGTCTCACTGACTTTACTTTGTTTACACTCATCACAAACATGCCATTTATTCTGTTGTAAGCACTAATGCTGCAATCACTTTATTCTTGTATTTTAACAAGATCACATGCTTAAGCAAACCAAAGGCATTACACCAAGATTATGATAAAGAGTTCTGTTTCCTCTTAGACTAAAATAGATATCCTGAGTATTTGATTTGTGGTATATCATTATGTTTGATATTTAGTTGCTCACTTGCTGAGGTCTAAATTAGTATCTTTATTAAATTCCCTCTAAGTGGCATTTTACCCACTGTGTTTACATTTAGAATCATCCCTCATGATAAAGTCTGTCACAAAAATGGGAAAAATGATTTACTGAGCCTTTCTCTTCCAAGTTTGTTAGCTAAGCCCCATCTGTCAACACAAATAAAACATACACGCACACGCACACACATGTTTTGTCCCTTAAAAGTTTTGCAGCACCTTATTTCATTACTCTAAGTTCAGTTTTAATGAAGAATAATACTAATATTACTTACTTTCTTTTCTCATACCTGATCTTGAAAAATTTTTTGTGTGTAATCTCTGCTCTGTTAGAAAGTCAGGCTGTATTTTATTTCAAAATTTCCCCTTACCACATAAGTTTAGACAGAAACAACTTTTAAATAAACAGTTTACTTAAAAAACAAGAATTTAAGCATTTTACCTAAGAAGTGGATTGAATGCATTTTAAATAAATTTAAAATAATTTGGCTTGAGAATACTATTTTCTAAATATACAATTATATTATATATTAGAAACTTTTAATAGTTTTAGCAAAAAAAAAAGCTTGCTAATAACTTTTCTTTTTATCAGACTCTGAAGGGACAAGTACTTATTCAGATGGCATGCTATGCTAACCACTGTAGTGTCTGGCACTCGTGAAAACACAGGTCCTTAGCGAATGGTAAGACAGATGAGAGAGAAGGGAGAGCAAAGGTGGAAAGTCTTCATCCACATTACTGCCTTTCTCACACCAGCCTTCCTTAGACAAAAGAGTAAGGCCAGCCTCAACTTGCAACACAGCACAGGGTGAGTTTACATTCCTAGATCTTCAGTTGGTAAAAAGCTTACCAGCCAGCCAGGAACACCAAGTAACACCCGACTTAATTAAAATAATCAGTAGTCTCTGAAGAAGCTGTAGCCAGAGGAAGTAAGCTACATGAGAGATAAGGGAAATATATGTTGGAAGGATAGTCAGGAATTATGAGAAGACTGGATTCAGAGAGAAGTAGCTTACACACAGGAGGATGGGTACCAAAAGCACAAAGTCAATCAGGCCTGGGTTCCTGTCCCTCTGTGGCCTCCTGTCAGGCAATGATACACATTCCTCATAGTGATTCAACTTTTTTGGTATCTCAACGGTCATGTTAGCAAACTGATAATAACAATATTTAGAAACAATTTGTCTTGTGAGCATTGATGGCAATCTTTAAAATTGAATTTCCCTCTTGAGTGGATACAGTACCTGAAGAGAAGTAAACAAAAGGCTTCAAGGAAAGATTCTCTGCCTCACATCTTTATCATTTTGGCTCCAGACTTCCTACCAATGACCCCCATATCCCAGCCGGACAGCCTATGCAACATAACAATCATGGGACAACACTGTCTGGAAATTTATGATCAGCAGCATTAGTAGAGTCACAGGACAATTTAATATTCAGAATAACAAAAAGGAACAACCAGAGTATCAGTACCTAGAACTGCAATGGAAAGGGTTATTTGTTTCAATGTGTTTTATTCTCATTTTTACTTGGAAAAAGCTACTTAGTATTAGCTTGGTAACACTAAGAATTCAGCCCACCTAGAAAATTTTCCATTTACCAGAAGTAGCCTGATATTCCAATTTTCTAAAGCAAGACACTGATGTGTTGCCACATCAACAGATCTCACTGGACATAAAGTTTCTCAAGAAAGCTGTAGTCTTTCTTATAGAAACTGTGTATAATTCAGGTTTAAGAAACAAAGCAAACAAAACCGGTTCTAGTCTGTGGTCTCTCACTATTCTCTGTGACACTCTATTTAAACCATCTATATTTCTGTATTTCTGAACAAATCCTCTATAGTCCGTGACAACATTCAATGTTTCCTTCAAACTCTAAGTTGTTGAAGTTCTAGTCATATAGCACTGTGTTTTCTATATGAGTAAAACACTAACTGAAAAGTGGGGAAAGGAAGCCCTTCAAATTACTGTTTTATCACTGAGTTAAGATTGTGTATTTTTGTGAGTCTCAGCGTCTGCTTCATTTCCCTCTTAGATAAGATCCTTTCAAAGGACCCTCTGTAGTAAGCTTCCATCCTGTTTCTTCTCTTCCACTGTTTCTGGTGTCGATTCTGTTTGCCAATCTGAATGAGATTTAAATATCCTTCTTAGGGTCCTCCTTAGTGTTTAGCTTCTTTAGGTCTGTAGATGGCTATTCTATATTATATGGCTAATATCCGTTTATATGTGAGTATATACCAAACCTGTCTTTTTGTTTCTGGGTTACCTCAATCAGGATGATCCCTTCTAGTTCCATTTACATGAAAATTTCATGATTTCCTTGTTTTAAATAGCTGAGTAGTATTCCATTGTGTACCATAATTTCTGTATCCATTCTTCTGTTGACGGACATCTAGGTTTGTGGCTGCCCGCAGCCACACTTAGATACCACCTGAAGGGAGGGCTGGGAGATAGAACAAGGCAACACAAAGAAGGACACCAAGTCATTGATCAAGGTGCCGATTTATTGAAGGGAGAGCCTTCAATAAAAGCTGGCGAGAACAAGGAACTTTCTTTACTGTAACATCCATCTGCATCAGCTGGTAGCTTGTCCGAGGATTCACTCAAGGTTGCAGGGAACCAGCTATCTGGCTCCCAGGGTAGTGCGGAGCTTGCTTATCTTGTTCCCAGGAACTATGTGGAGCTTGTCTACCTTGTTCCCAGGAACAGAGCTCCCTAATGCAAAACTTGCATTAGGGTCAGTCTTTCAGAAGCTAACTGACTGCCAAAGTCAGAAGGCAAAATTTTATTTACCAGAGACCACTCCTCAAGCTCAGCACCAGATACACACTCCATTTTGGCTAATTCAAATCCACTGTGCTTGTCACATAGGTTGTTTCCAGATTCTGGCTATTACAAATAAAGCTACTATGAAGATAGTTGAGCAAATATCCTTATTGAATGGTGGGGTATCTTTTGGCTAAACTTTGAGCAGATCACAGGGAGAGTCATAGAAGAAGAGAGAGGTGGGAATAGAGACACATGGAGGGGATAGGAGCCCCACAAGGAGACCAACAAAGGCCTTAAAGGATCTGAGCCCCTGGGGTTATACATAGACGATGCACCAAGAGAAGACCATGCATGTAGAGAAGCTAGACACCCTGCTCAGATGTGTCCAATTGGTAGGTCAGTCTCCATGTAGATCTCTGAGTGTGAGGAGCATGGGCTGCTTCTATCATGAACTCAGTTGACTACTCTTTGATCACTTGCCCCCAGTGCTAAGGCCTTGCTAGGACATGGAGGAATAGGATCCAAGCAGTCCTGATGAGACTTAACAAAGTATGGGCTGATGGTAATAGTGGAGAGCTCCCCTGTTCAGTGGACTAGGGGAAGAGGATGGGGGAAAGAAGGAGGGAGGGTGGGACTGGGGGAACCTGAGGGATGGGGCTTCAATGGAGATATATAATGAATAGATTGTTAAGAAAATATAAAAATAACAAAGAAAAAAGAAAAAAGATTGTTCAAAAAAAAAAAAAAACACTGAATTTACTTTCACTTACTGTGTATGTTGACATTACCAAAAGAGGCACACACTGGTGGTCACTTGGCCAATGTTTAGTATGTCACATACTTATAAAAATGTTTCTTCATGGGGAAAAAGTCATTCATCAGTCAGAACACACAGTGGCTCCACCATCAGTTCCTCTTTTGTTAGTTCCATACCGAATCGGCTCTCTGAGGCTGACACTTTCCCATCACTTAGGTCTGATTAAATGTCACCACTTCTGCCCTGAAACCTTACCTACAGTCAGTAACTTCCATATATTATTCATATATTGTACTTTGTCTAGAATCATCTTGTAGTTCTAAAGACCATAAATCTGATATCAAGCTGTTAGGAAGGTTGGCAATACTGAGATGAAATCTATGCTTCTTTTATAACTTCTGGAACATGGCTGGAGAGCTTTGGCATCCATGAACTAATATAATCATGCCACCAATGTTTTGCTGTCATCTTCATGTGGAATTTTCTTTGTATGTGGATTTCTGTCTCCAAACTTCTTTATTCATGAGACACATTGTTGTTAATTGTTTACTGCTCTCAGCAGGACTTGTTCATAGCTACATCTGCTATGGCCATGTTTACAAATAAATCACAATCTAAAGTTCTAAGCATAAAGATTTCAACAAATGAATAAAATGTCATCATTTAACCCACAATAATAATGAACTTTTTAGATTTTTCTTTTCAAATTTGTCCTAAGCTTGTTTTCAATTTGTTTTTATTTTCTTCCAAGATTCTAACTTGGAGTTTTTATGTGATACATCAAGAAATGACATATATTAGAAATCAACACGAAATGTAAGGATGTTTGCTGCAAAAAAGAAAAAAAAACTGTCATAAAAGTCTGGAACTATATATTATATCAGTGTCAAAAAGAAGGTGCTTATAAATCACTAAGATATCATGTCAAAATATCAATTCCAATCCACCATGTATGAAGAAACAAAAGATTCTACATTTCTACTAAGTTCTCAAGCAACACTGCCATTGCTGGCTTCTGGGTATTTAAGTAACAATAGGTCAGGAAGCATGTTATAGTAACAAAATGAAATGATTAAACTGGTAATTGATTTTTGTGAGAAAGATTGCTAAGATTTAAGCTCCAATTACTTTTTTCCTGTGGATTCATGTGAAGAAGACCTATGTTTTTAGAAAAATGTTGCTTTCTAAGCCCAAGCTTAATGTAGGAACTTCTCATTCCTCCTGCCTACTGAGGATTACAGATGAGTCTCAGATTTTTGATGAAAAATGGACTGAATTTCAAAAGAAATCTAATAGGAGAGAAATAGGACTGTTTGATACTCAGAATACAGAAACAAAGGAGAGGACTATTAGCATTAGCTAACCTTTAAGAATTCAACAACAGAAAGGATGCCTGAATAATGAGGGGCATTCAGGAAAGAATGTTTTATTTGAGTGCATTATTTGTGTGTTTTCACTCCCACCATTTTCTGCTCTTTTAACATTTTTAAGCCAGAGTTATTAAGCAGTGGATAATTGATAAGTGCAGATGAAGCCAACTACACTGACAAACTGCATCCTCTAATTTTAGGATGGCAAGAAGATGTAAGCTAAATCAAAACTGTACTTTCAACTTCCATTGACTAAGACTTTGCATTACCTGATATTGACAAAATTCAGAGGGCTGTTAGAGCATGCAGAAATTTAAAAACTGACTTCGACTAAGCTGGTTTAAAAGGCTAGTAGAAGGAAAAATTAGAGACAATGTCAGGAATATTATTAAACCTATAAGTTCATCTGTGGGTAAATTCTTTCTTTGGCAGAGTCCAATGGGAGCAAAGCCTTTGAATATTTTCTACTATTGTTGAAGGTACACCCTAAAGAAACACACACCTTGAATGCCTAATACTGTTGTGTGTGTGTGTGTGTGTGTGTGTGTATATATATATATATATATATATATATATATATATATATATATATATACATATACATAAAATATATCCCATGGAAGCAGAGAATACTAATTACTGTTGTAGAAATTACACCTTATAAACACAGAGATCTGAAATACTTATTACTGTTGTAGAAAACATACCCCACAAAAGAAACCTGGAATGTCTGCTGTTATTGTATAAGGTATGCCTCATGGAAGGAGAGGCTTGGGATAATTATTGTTGCTCCATTAGGCCTGCTGTACGGAGGCAGAATATCTATTGATTACTCAATTTTTGCTGGATGCCCAGAGAGACTTGGGAGACCTCTGAGCAGTAGGAGCCTTGAGTGTAGAGCAAGGAACAACTCAGGAACTTCTGAGACAGAATCACAGTAAGCCACCCCAAAAGATAATGTTAGTGATATAGACAGTTTTTTTTTCTGTTTAAACTCTTTTTATTATTATTATTATTTTTAATTTTATTTTTCTTATTAGTTACATTTTGTTAACTCTGTGTCCCAGCTGTATCCCGCTCCCTCATTCCCTCCCCAACCCCACACTCCCTCCCTGGTCTCCTCCCTGCCCCATAGACAGTTTTCCTGCATTAAAAATGGGAAATTCCATATCAGATCCCTTGGGAACAAGAGTTGGAATTGTGGGGATTGAGACGTCACTTGAAAAAGCCATTATAAGTCCACTGATAGGGGAGGACCTCCTCCCCTTTCATTTGACCCTGTTTTATCAGGTATCTTCAGGGAGGAGACCAGGGAGGGAGTGTGGGGTTGGGGAGGGAATGAGGGAGCGGGATACAGCTGGGACACAGAGTTAACAAAATGTAACTAAAAAGAAAAATAAAATTAAAATAAATAAATAAATAAATAAATAAATAAATAAATAAATAAATAAATAAAAGAGATATTCACTTCTTAAGTAATAATAAAATTAGTGGGACCACATGGATAAGAGAAAGTATATAAGTCATTTCTATCCCGTTTCCCAAAAAAGAGGTGTTTTTCTGTAAAAAAAAGAAAACCTGTTTTTCAATAAAGATAAATTATTTTACCTAAAAAAAAAAAGAAAGAAAAGAAAAAGCCATTATAGTACTCATTGCAATTATGACCAACAGAGTAAACCCCTCTCTACTTTCAATTGCAATCTTTATATTTTCCCTCTTATAAAAGGTTGAAAAAGTAGCTGTACAGAGAAGATCCAAGATGGTGGTACACATCACTAACAGTATCTGAAGAGTAGCTCAGTAACGAAAGCAGAGTAACCGGCAGGCTATACTATAGACGCCAAAACCCTGAAGTCTTGTTTCTCAGGTGAGAGGAGAATTCAAAAGGAAAAAACGAGGGTCTATCTTCAGGCAACTCAGCTAATACTGGGAAAAATTCCTGGGTTTCTCCCCTACCCCGCTATCCTTTTCCCCAGATTGCCATCTGCCCAAGCCCACCACCTGTGGATACCTTCCTGGCTTTTGTCACCAACCTTGGGAGCTTGCTCTCACCTCTCACTGTCCTTGGAGTGACTCCCTTGTGGTATTTAGGATGAGGCTCCAAACTCAGGTGCCACTCTCACAGTCCTGTGGACACCTTCTGGGTACCAGTGGCTCCTGGTTCCGAGCCCAAGAGCCCACTCTCACCATCCTATTGACACCTGCCTGATGGCAGAGGCTACTGGCACTCACTCTCACCATTTTGTGAAAGGGATACCTTTCAGTTCAAGGGAGGGAGAAGTGAGCTTGGCTGTACCTCCATTCTGCCTACTCCCCAGCTGCCTGGCCTACCTGGGTCCGAAACAGGGAGCCCAGCAGAGCCAGTGAACCCAGCAGAGTTGAGCCATAAGTGAGACCTAAATCCCATTGTCCATCATCTTAAGGAAGTCCGTGGGGCACTGGAGCAGCTCTAGGCTCAGATATCTTTCCACCTGCTCCCCAGAAGCCTGGCTCAGTTGGGCAAGAAACAGCAATCCCAGCACAGAAAGAGAACCCAGCAGAGCTGAGTTAGGTAGGGGACCCAAGTTCCATTGTCCTCCTCCCCCAGGAGGTCTGTGGGGCACTGGAGAAGCTCTAAGCTCAGCGATATTTCTATCTGATACCCAGAAGCCTAGCCTGGCTGGGTCAGAAAAAACAAGCCCACAATAGCCAGTGAATCCAGCAGAGCTGAGGCAGGCACAGGACACAAATCTCGTTCTCCACCATCTTCTTTTTAATTTTTTATTAATTACACTTTATTCATTTTGTATCCCCCCATAAGCCATTCCCTTCTCCCCTCCCGATCCTACATTCCCTCCCCTTTCTGCATGCATGCCACTCCCCAAGTCCACTAATAGAGGAGATTCTCCTCTTCTTTCTGATCTTAATCTATCAGTTCTCATCAAAAGTGGCTGCATTGTCCTCTACTGTGGCCTGATAAGGCTGCTCCCCCCTCAGGGGGAAGTGATCAATGAGCAGGCCAATCAGATTATGTCAGAGGCAGTCCCTATTCCCATTACAATATAACCCACTTGGACACTGAACTGCCATTGGCTACACCTGTGCAGGGGTTCTAGGTCATCTCCACGAATAGTCCTTGGTTGGAGTATGAGTCTCTGGGAAGTTCCCTGTGTTCAAATTATCTTGTTCTGTTGCTCTCCTTGTGGAGTTCCCGTCCCCTCCAGCTCTTACTATTTCCCACTTCTTACATAGAATTCCATTCACTCTGCCCATCAGTTGGCCATCAGGCTCAGCATCTGCTTTGACAGTCTATACTGCAGAAGCTTTCAGAGGCCCTCTTTGGCAGGTTTCAAGGTTGTTTCCTGTTTTCTTCTGGCTTTCAGAGGCCCTCTGTAGCAGGTTCCGAGGTTGTTTCCTATTTTCTTTTTCTTCTGATATCCATCCTCTTTGCCTTTCAGAATGGGGATTGAACATTTTAGTTAGGGTCCTCTCTTTTGCTTAGTTTGTTTAGATGTACAGATTTTAGTGGTTTATTCTATATTGTATGTTTATATGAGTGAGTATATACCATGCGTGTCTTTTTGCTTCTGGGACAACTCACTCAGGATGATCCTTTCCAGGTCCCACCATATACCTGCAAATTTCATGATTTCCTTATTTTTCATTGCTGAGTAATACTCCATTGTATAGATGTACCACAGTTTCTGCATCCATTCTTCAGTTGAGGGGCATCTGGGTTGTTTCCAGCTTCTGGCTATTACAAATAAAGCTGCTACAAACATGGTTGAGCAAATGTCCTTTTTGTGTACTTGCGCCTCTTTTGGGTATATGCCTAGGAGTGGTATGGCTGGATCTTGAGGAAGCGCTATTCCTAGTTGTCTGAGAAAGCACCAGATTGATTTCCAGAGTGGTTGTACAAGTTTACATTCCCACCAGCAGTGGAGGAGGGTTCCCCTTTCTCCACAACCTCTCCAGCATGTGTTGTCCCTTGAGTTTTTGATCTTGGTCATTCTGATGGGTGTAAGGTGAAATCTCAGGGTTGTTTTGATTTGCATTTCTCTAATGGCTAATGAGGTTGAGCATTTCTTTAAGTGCTTCTCTGCCATTTGACATTCCTCTACAGAGAATTCTCTCTTTAACTCTGTTCCCCATTTTTTAAGTGGATTACTTGGTTTATTGCTTTTCAGCTTGGTTAGTTCTTTATATATATTGGATATGAGTCCTCTGTCAGATAAAGGATTGGTGATGATTCTTTCCCAATCTGTAGGCAGTTGCTTTGTTTTGATGACGGTGCCCTTTGCTTTACAGAAGCTTTTCAATTTCCATTTATTGATTGTTGCTCTTAGAGCCTGTGCTGTTGGTGTTCTGTTCAGGAAGTTTTCTCCTGTACCAATGAGTTCTAGGGTATTCCCCAATTTTTTTTTTTCTGGCCGATTTAATGTGTCTGGTTTTATGTTGAGGTCTTTGATCCACTTGGACTTCAGTTTTGTGCAGGGTGATAAATATGGATCTGTTTTCATTTTTCTACATGTAGACATCCAGTTGGACCAGCACCATTTGTTGAAGATGCTATCTTTTTTCGATTGTATGGTTTTGGCATCTTTGTCAAAAATCAGGTGTCCGTGAGTGTGTGGGTTTATTTCTGGGTCTTCTGTTCGATTCCATTGATCCACCATTCTGTTTCTATGCCAGTACCATGCAGTTTTTATAACTGTTGCTCTATAGTACAGCTTGAGATCAGGGATGGAGATACCTCCAGAAGATCTTTTATTGTAGAGGATGGTTTTAGCAATTCTCCGTTTCTTGTTATTCCATACGAAGTTGAGAATTTTTCTTTCCAGGTCTGTAAAGAATTGTGTTGGCAATTTGATGGGAATTGCATTAAATCTGTAGATTGCTTTTGGTAAGATGGCCATTTTTACTATATTAATCCTGGCAAGCCATGAGCATGGGAGATCTTTCAATCTTCTCATATCTTCCTCTAATTCTTTCTTCAGAGACTTGAAATTTTTTTCATACAAGTCTTTGACTTGCTTGTTTAGGGTTACACCAAGGTACTTTATGTCATTTATGGCTATTGTGAAGGGTGTTGTTTCTCTAATTTCTTTCTCAGCCCTTTTGTCTTTTTTATACAGGAGTGCTACTGATTTTTTTGAGTTAATTTTGTATCCGGCCACTTTCCTGAAGGTGTTTATTAGCTGTAGGAGTTCGTGGTAGAATTTTTGGGTCACTCATATATACTATCATATCATCTGCAAATAGTGATAATTTGACTTCTTCCTTTCCCATCTGTATCCCCTTGATCTCCTTCAACTGTCTTATTGCTCTAGCAAGGATTTCCAGCACTATGTTGAAGAGATATGGAGAGAGTGGGCAGTCTTGTCTTGTCCCTGATTTCAGTGGGATTGCTTTAAGTTTCTCTCCGTTCAGTTTGATGTTGGCTATAGGCTTGCTGTAAATCGCCTTTACTATGTTTAGATATGTGCCTTGTATCCCTGATCTCTCCAGTACTTTAAACATGAATGGATGTTGCATTTTGTCAAATGATTTTTCAGCATCTAGGGAGATTATCATGTGTTTTTTTTCTTTCAGTTTGTTAATATGGTGGATCACATTGATGGATTTCCGTATATTGAAGCACCCCTGCAAACCTGGGATGAAGCCTACTTGGTCATAGTGGATAATATCTTTGATGTGTTCTTGGATTCCATTTGCAAGTATTTTGTTAAGTATTTTTGTATCAATGTTCATAAGGGAGATTGGCCTGAAATTCTCTTTCTTTGTTGAGTCTTTGTGAGGTTTAGGTACCAAGGTGATTGTGGCTTCATAGAATGAGTTTGGTAATGTTCCTTCTGTTTCTATTTTGTGGAATAGTTTGAAGAGAATTGGAGTTAGCTCTTCTTTGAAGGTCTGGTAGAATTCTGCGCTGAAGCCATCTGGTCCTGGGCTTTTTTTGGATGGGAGACTTTTGATGACTGCTTCTATTTCTTTGGGGGATAGAGGACTATTTAATTGATTTACCTGGTCCTGATTCAGCTCTGATAAGTTAAATCGATCAAGAAAATTGTCCATTTCATTTAGGTTTTCAAATTTTGTTGAGTATAGACTTTTGAAGTAAGTCCTAATGATTGTTTGGATTTCCTCAGTGTCTGTAGTTACATCTCCCTTTTCATTTCTGATTTTGTTGATTTGGGTGGTGTCTCTCTGCCTTTTAGTTAGCCTGGCTAAGGGTTTGTCAATCTTGTTGATTTTCTCAAAGACCCAGCTCTTGGTTTCATTGATTCTTTGAATTGTTTTATTTGTTTCTAATTGATTGATTTCAGCCCTGATTTTGATTATTTCCAGCTGTCTACTCCTTTTTGGTGTGTCTGCTTCTTCTTTTTCTAGGGTTTTTAAGTGGGCCATTAGGTTGCTTGAATGAGCTGTCTCGAATTTCTTCTTGAAGGCACTTAGTGCTATGAACTTTCCTCTTAGCACTGCTTTCATTGTGTCCCACAAGTTTGGGTATGGTGTGTCTTCATTTTCATTGAGTTCTAGAAAGGCTTTAATTTCTTTCTTTATTTCTTCCCTGACCCAGCTGTCATTTAGTAACAAGTTGTTCAGTTTCCATGTGTGTGTAGGCTTTTTGCTATTTCTGTTGTTGTTGAAGTCCAGCTTTATTCCATGGTGATCAGACAAGATACAGGGGACTATTTCAGTCTTCTTGTATTTGTTGAGGCTTGCTTTGTGACCAACTATATGGTCTATTTTGGAGAAGGTTCCATGAGGTGCTGAGAAGAAGGTAAATTCTTTTGTGTTTGGGTGTAAAGTTCTGTAAATGTCTGTGAGGTCCATTTGATTCATGACCTTTGTCAGAGATATTGTTTCTTGGTTTAATTTCTGTTTTGTTGACCTGTCCTTTGTTGAGAGTGGGGTGTTGAAGTCTCCCACTATTAATGTGTGGGGATCTATTTGTGGTTTAAATTTTATCAATGTTTCTTTTACAAATGTGCATGCTCTTGTATTTGGGGCATAGATGTTCAGGATTGTGATGTCTTCCTGGTGGAATTTTCCCTTGATGAGTATGAAGTGTCCTTCCTCATCTGTTTTTATTAATTTTGGTTGAAAGTCTATTTTATCAGATATTAGAATGGCTACTCCTGCTTGTTTCTTGGGTCCATTTGCTTGGAAAGTCGTCTTCCAACCTTTTACCCTCAGGTAATGTCTATCTTTGTGTCTTAGGTGTGTTTCTTGTATGCAACAGATTGCTGGGTTTTGTTTATGTATCCATTCTGTTAATCTGTGTCTTTTTACTGGAGAGTTGAGTCCATTGATGTTGAGAGAGATTAATGACCAGTGGCTCTTAGATCCTTTGATATTGATGTTGGCTGTGTTCATAAGGTTGTGTGCTTGGTTGCTTTTTGTTTTGTTGTAGTAAGGTTAATTATTTCCTGTGTTTTCTTGACAGAAGCTAATTTTCTTGGGTTTTATTTTCCCTTCCAGTGTCTTCTGTAATGCTGGATTTGTGTGTAGGTATTGTTGAAATTTGTTTTTGTCATTGAATATCTTGTTTTCTCCGTCTATGAGGACTGAGATTTTTGCAGGGTATAGTAGCATGGGTTGACATCTGTGTACTCTTAGGTTCTGCATGATATCTGTCCAGGCCCTTCTGGCTTTCATAGTTTCTGTTGAAAAGTCAGGTGTGATTCTAATGAGTTTGCCGTTATATGTTACTTGGCCTTTTTCCCTTGCAGCTTTTAGTATTTTTTCTTTGTTCTGTATACTTACTGTTTTGATTTTTATGTGGTGGGAGGATTTTCTTTTCTGGTCAAATTTGTTGGGTGTTCTGTAGGCCTCATGTATCCTTATTGGCTTCTCCTTTAACTTGGGGAATTTTTCTTCAATGATTTTGTTGAAAATATTTTCTGGGCCTTGGAGAAGGGAGTCTTCTTTTTCCTCTATTCCTAGTATTCTTAGGTCTTGTCTTTTCATATTGTCTTGGATTTCTTGGACGGTCTGTGTCAGGAATTTTTTGGATTTAACATTTTCTTTGACAGATACATCGATTTCTTCCATTGTATCATCTACACCTGTGATTCTTTCTTCCATTTCTTGTATTCTGTTGGTTATGCTTACATCTGTAGTTCCTGTTTTCTTCCCTAAATTTTTCCTCTCCATTATTTCCTCCATTTGTGTTTTCTTTAATTTTTCTAGTTCTATCTTCAGGTCTTGAGTTGTTTTGTTTACTTCCTTCACCTGTCTGATTGTATTTTCCTCTTTTTCTCTTAGTTCCTTCAACTCTGTCTCTTTTATTTCTTTCAGTGATTTAATTATTTCTTCTCTGAAGGCCACAATCTGTTTGGTTGCATCTTCCCGTATTTCTTCACGGATGGCCCTAATCTGCTTTTCTTTATCTTCCTCCATTTCTTTACAGATAGCCATGATCTGTTTGGTT
>NW_026585686.1:16774767-16776048 GCF_907164565.1 Psammomys obesus
GCTTCTGGGACAACTCACTCAGGATGATCCTTTCCAGGTCCCACCATATACCTGCAAATTTCATGATTTCCTTATTTTTCATTGCTGAGTAATACTCCATTGTATAGATGTACCACAGTTTCTGCATCCATTCTTCAGTTGAGGGGCATCTGGGTTGTTTCCAGCTTCTGGCTATTACAAATAAAGCTGCTACAAACATGGTTGAGCAAATGTCCTTTTTGTGTACTTGCGCCTCTTTTGGGTATATGCCTAGGAGTGGTATGGCTGGATCTTGAGGAAGCGCTATTCCTAGTTGTCTGAGAAAGCACCAGATTGATTTCCAGAGTGGTTGTACAAGTTTACATTCCCACCAGCAGTGGAGGAGGGTTCCCCTTTCTCCACAACCTCTCCAGCATGTGTTGTCCCTTGAGTTTTTGATCTTGGTCATTCTGATGGGTGTAAGGTGAAATCTCAGGGTTGTTTTGATTTGCATTTCTCTAATGGCTAATGAGGTTGAGCATTTCTTTAAGTGCTTCTCTGCCATTTGACATTCCTCTACAGAGAATTCTCTCTTTAACTCTGTTCCCCATTTTTTAAGTGGATTACTTGGTTTATTGCTTTTCAGCTTGGTTAGTTCTTTATATATATTGGATATGAGTCCTCTGTCAGATAAAGGATTGGTGATGATTCTTTCCCAATCTGTAGGCAGTTGCTTTGTTTTGATGACGGTGCCCTTTGCTTTACAGAAGCTTTTCAATTTCCATTTATTGATTGTTGCTCTTAGAGCCTGTGCTGTTGGTGTTCTGTTCAGGAAGTTTTCTCCTGTACCAATGAGTTCTAGGGTATTCCCCAATTTTTTTTTTTCTGGCCGATTTAATGTGTCTGGTTTTATGTTGAGGTCTTTGATCCACTTGGACTTCAGTTTTGTGCAGGGTGATAAATATGGATCTGTTTTCATTTTTCTACATGTAGACATCCAGTTGGACCAGCACCATTTGTTGAAGATGCTATCTTTTTTCGATTGTATGGTTTTGGCATCTTTGTCAAAAATCAGGTGTCCGTGAGTGTGTGGGTTTATTTCTGGGTCTTCTGTTCGATTCCATTGATCCACCATTCTGTTTCTATGCCAGTACCATGCAGTTTTTATAACTGTTGCTCTATAGTACAGCTTGAGATCAGGGATGGAGATACCTCCAGAAGATCTTTTATTGTAGAGGATGGTTTTAGCAATTCTCCGTTTCTTGTTATTCCATACGAAGTTGAGAATTTTTCTTTCCAGGTCTGTAAAGAATTGTGTTGGCA
>NW_026585686.1:16776148-16778296 GCF_907164565.1 Psammomys obesus
GAGCAACAGTTATAAAAACTGTTGCTCTATAGTACAGCTTGAGATCAGGGATGGAGATACCTCCAGAAGATCTTTTATTGTAGAGGATGGTTTTAGCAATTCTCCGTTTCTTGTTATTCCATACGAAGTTGAGAATTTTTCTTTCCAGGTCTGTAAAGAATTGTGTTGGCAATTTGATGGGAATTGCATTAAATCTGTAGATTGCTTTTGGTAAGATGGCCATTTTTACTATATTAATCCTGGCAAGCCATGAGCATGGGAGATCTTTCAATCTTCTCATATCTTCCTCTAATTCTTTCTTCAGAGACTTGAAATTTTTTTCATACAAGTCTTTGACTTGCTTGTTTAGGGTTACACCAAGGTACTTTATGTCATTTATGGCTATTGTGAAGGGTGTTGTTTCTCTAATTTCTTTCTCAGCCCTTTTGTCTTTTTTATACAGGAGTGCTACTGATTTTTTTGAGTTAATTTTGTATCCGGCCACTTTCCTGAAGGTGTTTATTAGCTGTAGGAGTTCGTGGTAGAATTTTTGGGTCACTCATATATACTATCATATCATCTGCAAATAGTGATAATTTGACTTCTTCCTTTCCCATCTGTATCCCCTTGATCTCCTTCAACTGTCTTATTGCTCTAGCAAGGATTTCCAGCACTATGTTGAAGAGATATGGAGAGAGTGGGCAGTCTTGTCTTGTCCCTGATTTCAGTGGGATTGCTTTAAGTTTCTCTCCGTTCAGTTTGATGTTGGCTATAGGCTTGCTGTAAATCGCCTTTACTATGTTTAGATATGTGCCTTGTATCCCTGATCTCTCCAGTACTTTAAACATGAATGGATGTTGCATTTTGTCAAATGATTTTTCAGCATCTAGGGAGATTATCATGTGTTTTTTTTCTTTCAGTTTGTTAATATGGTGGATCACATTGATGGATTTCCGTATATTGAAGCACCCCTGCAAACCTGGGATGAAGCCTACTTGGTCATAGTGGATAATATCTTTGATGTGTTCTTGGATTCCATTTGCAAGTATTTTGTTAAGTATTTTTGTATCAATGTTCATAAGGGAGATTGGCCTGAAATTCTCTTTCTTTGTTGAGTCTTTGTGAGGTTTAGGTACCAAGGTGATTGTGGCTTCATAGAATGAGTTTGGTAATGTTCCTTCTGTTTCTATTTTGTGGAATAGTTTGAAGAGAATTGGAGTTAGCTCTTCTTTGAAGGTCTGGTAGAATTCTGCGCTGAAGCCATCTGGTCCTGGGCTTTTTTTGGATGGGAGACTTTTGATGACTGCTTCTATTTCTTTGGGGGATAGAGGACTATTTAATTGATTTACCTGGTCCTGATTCAGCTCTGATAAGTTAAATCGATCAAGAAAATTGTCCATTTCATTTAGGTTTTCAAATTTTGTTGAGTATAGACTTTTGAAGTAAGTCCTAATGATTGTTTGGATTTCCTCAGTGTCTGTAGTTACATCTCCCTTTTCATTTCTGATTTTGTTGATTTGGGTGGTGTCTCTCTGCCTTTTAGTTAGCCTGGCTAAGGGTTTGTCAATCTTGTTGATTTTCTCAAAGACCCAGCTCTTGGTTTCATTGATTCTTTGAATTGTTTTATTTGTTTCTAATTGATTGATTTCAGCCCTGATTTTGATTATTTCCAGCTGTCTACTCCTTTTTGGTGTGTCTGCTTCTTCTTTTTCTAGGGTTTTTAAGTGGGCCATTAGGTTGCTTGAATGAGCTGTCTCGAATTTCTTCTTGAAGGCACTTAGTGCTATGAACTTTCCTCTTAGCACTGCTTTCATTGTGTCCCACAAGTTTGGGTATGGTGTGTCTTCATTTTCATTGAGTTCTAGAAAGGCTTTAATTTCTTTCTTTATTTCTTCCCTGACCCAGCTGTCATTTAGTAACAAGTTGTTCAGTTTCCATGTGTGTGTAGGCTTTTTGCTATTTCTGTTGTTGTTGAAGTCCAGCTTTATTCCATGGTGATCAGACAAGATACAGGGGACTATTTCAGTCTTCTTGTATTTGTTGAGGCTTGCTTTGTGACCAACTATATGGTCTATTTTGGAGAAGGTTCCATGAGGTGCTGAGAAGAAGGTAAATTCTTTTGTGTTTGGGTGTAAAGTTCTGTAAATGTCTGTGAGGTCCATTTGATTC
>NW_026585686.1:16778396-16791349 GCF_907164565.1 Psammomys obesus
GTTGACCTGTCCTTTGTTGAGAGTGGGGTGTTGAAGTCTCCCACTATTAATGTGTGGGGATCTATTTGTGGTTTAAATTTTATCAATGTTTCTTTTACAAATGTGCATGCTCTTGTATTTGGGGCATAGATGTTCAGGATTGTGATGTCTTCCTGGTGGAATTTTCCCTTGATGAGTATGAAGTGTCCTTCCTCATCTCTTTTTATTAATTTTGGTTGAAAGTCTATTTTATCAGATATTAGAATGGCTACTCCTGCTTGTTTCTTGGGTCCATTTGCTTGGAAAGTCGTCTTCCAACCTTTTACCCTCAGGTAATGTCTATCTTTGTGTCTTAGGTGTGTTTCTTGTATGCAACAGATTGCTGGGTTTTGTTTACGTATCCATTCTGTTAATCTGTGTCTTTTTACTGGAGAGTTGAGTCCATTGATGTTGAGAGAGATTAATGACCAGTGGCTCTTAGATCCTTTGATATTGATGTTGGCTGTGTTCATAAGGTTGTGTGCTTGGTTGCTTTTTGTTTTGTTGTAGTAAGGTTAATTATTTCCTGTGTTTTCTTGACAGAAGCTAATTTTCTTGGGTTTTATTTTCCCTTCCAGTGTCTTCTGTAATGCTGGATTTGTGTGTAGGTATTGTTGAAATTTGTTTTTGTCATTGAATATCTTGTTTTCTCCGTCTATGAGGACTGAGATTTTTGCAGGGTATAGTAGCATGGGTTGACATCTGTGTACTCTTAGGTTCTGCATGATATCTGTCCAGGCCCTTCTGGCTTTCATAGTTTCTGTTGAAAAGTCAGGTGTGATTCTAATGAGTTTGCCGTTATATGTTACTTGGCCTTTTTCCCTTGCAGCTTTTAGTATTTTTTCTTTGTTCTGTATACTTACTGTTTTGATTTTTATGTGGTGGGAGGATTTTCTTTTCTGGTCAAATTTGTTGGGTGTTCTGTAGGCCTCATGTATCCTTATTGGCTTCTCCTTTAACTTGGGGAATTTTTCTTCAATGATTTTGTTGAAAATATTTTCTGGGCCTTGGAGAAGGGAGTCTTCTTTTTCCTCTATTCCTAGTATTCTTAGGTCTTGTCTTTTCATATTGTCTTGGATTTCTTGGACGGTCTGTGTCAGGAATTTTTTGGATTTAACATTTTCTTTGACAGATACATCGATTTCTTCCATTGTATCATCTACACCTGTGATTCTTTCTTCCATTTCTTGTATTCTGTTGGTTATGCTTACATCTGTAGTTCCTGTTTTCTTCCCTAAATTTTTCCTCTCCATTATTTCCTCCATTTGTGTTTTCTTTAATTTTTCTAGTTCTATCTTCAGGTCTTGAGTTGTTTTGTTTACTTCCTTCACCTGTCTGATTGTATTTTCCTCTTTTTCTCTTAGTTCCTTCAACTCTGTCTCTTTTATTTCTTTCAGTGATTTAATTATTTCTTCTCTGAAGGCCACAATCTGTTTGGTTGCATCTTCCCGTATTTCTTCACGGATGGCCCTAATCTGCTTTTCTTTATCTTCCTCCATTTCTTTACAGATAGCCATGATCTGTTTGGTTTTATCTTCCTCTAATTCTTTATGGTTTTTTTTTTTTGTTTCCTCTATTATCCTCTTCATCAGCATAGATGTAAGGTCATCTTCTTCATTTTCTATTATGCTGCATTGTTCAGGACTGTTCGCCTCTGGATGGCTTGGTTCTGGAGATGCCATATTGCTCTGTCTCTTGTTGGTTGAGCCTTTACGCTGACCTCTACCCATTGGGCTGATTTGGGTTTTGGCTGTTAGTTTCTGTGCTTCCTGGAGTCCTGAGGTAGGGAGTATCCCCTTGGCCAGAAAATGATTTTTCCTGAAGGAGTCCTTCTCTGCTTTTTGGTTATGGTCATTGTATGGCCAGTGCTTCTCAGGAGTTGCCAGTGCTCACCTCAGGTTTATAGCCCTGAGTAGTAGCTGTGGTCTATGTTAGGCAGGAGGGGATCTCCTCTTACTCATATAATTTCTCAAGACAGCTGCCCCACTGCTGGGTTTCTTGTTATAAATTTAGTGTGCTGCTGCTCACTAAATTTCCATGTACAGTCCTCTTGAAGAAACTGCTGTTTCCCTAGCTGTGGGGTTTTCTCCCAACAGGGAAATTCGGTCTGTTATCCTGGGGTGCACAGTTCTGTCCGGGAAAGTGAGAGGTGCACTCAGTAAGTCTCTGGGCCAGAGGCTGATTGCTCTGCTCTGGACCTGGAGAATGTGCACCTAGGTTGAGTTGGCACCTGGGGGCACTGTTCTGGTCTGGAGGCTGGGTGCCTCACTCTGTACCAGAAGCTGTGTGTCTCTGTCTCTGATGGCAGCTGCAGGCACTGGTCTGGTCCAGAGGCTGTAGGTGCAGCCCTCTTGAAGGACCAGGGATTCCCACAGTTTTGACAGCCTAGCTAGGAATAACTGGTTGATCCTTGGCACAATATCTGAGGGTTGCTGTAATGGCTCTCTGGCTTTTGTAGGTCTGAGGATGCAGCTGTGTGCCCCAGTGCCCTAGGGTAACTCAATAATGGCAGCAGAGCACAGTGCTCCTGCCTGCACTAGAGTGTGTGTGAGTCCAGGAAGTGTTTTGGTGCTAGGTGTCCTAAGCGTTAGAGCTGCTGACCCCCTCCGCTGGGGTTTCCTCCTGCCAGAGACACGCAGTCTGGTGCCCTGGTGCCCTGGTGCCCACAGTTCTATCTGAGGCAGGGAATCAGGTTCGCAGGCAGGCACCTGTGTCCCGGCTCTGGTTCTGGACTGGCTCTTGGGGCACCTGGGGAACCTGAGTCTTTTCCAGGGGATGTCTGGGTAACCTGAGGTCAGTCCCAATTGTTTCCTGCTCCGTGGGGTTATCTCTCGACTGGGAAATCCAGTCTATGGTGTTGTGGGCCCACAGTTCAGTCTGGGACCCTGACCAGATTGCGCTGGAGGGTAGCTCTGGGCTGGCGACCAAGCGTCTGGAGGAACCGGGATCTCTTCCATGGTTTACCCGGGTGAGTTAAAGCTGATTGAATCCCCCACCGTGGGGTATCCTTTCACCTGTGAAAAACAATTCCTTGTGTTTTACGGCCGCGAGTTCTGATTGCTGGTCACTGTGCCAATCCTACTGTGCTGCTCCTCAGAATGAGAGTCCTCCTGATGCCGCTATCTTGCCCCACCCCCGTTCTCTACCATCTTAAGAGATTCTGTAAAAACAAGGAAATCAGGAAATTTGCAGGCAAATGGTGAGATTTCGAAAAGATCATCCTGACTGAGCTATCCCAGAAGCAGAAAGACATACATGGTATATTCTCACTCATATAGACATATAATATAGGATAAACCTACTAAAATCTGTACACCCAAAAAAACTAATCAAGAGGGAGGACTCTTGCTAAAATGTTCAATCCCTATCCAGAAAGGCAAAGAGGATGGTCATCAGAGGAAGGAGAAAAGAGGGAACAAGTCAGGAGCCTGACACAGAGGACCTCTGAAAGGCTTTGCCCTGCAGGCTATCAGTGCAGATGCTGAGACCTAAGGGCAACCTTTGGGCAGAGTGCAGGGAATCTTAGGAAAGAAGTGGGAAACAGTAAGATCTAGAGAGGACAGGAACTCCACAAGGAGAGCAACAGAACCAAAAAGTCTGAGCACAGGGGTCTTTCCTGAGACTGCTATTCCAACCAAGGACTATACATGGAGATAACCTAAGACCCCTGCATAGATGTAGCCCATGGCAGTTCAGTATCCAAGTGGGTTCCATTGAAATAGGAACAGGGACTCTCTCTGACATGAACTGATTGTTCTGCTCTTTAATTACCTCCCCCTGAGGGGGAAGCACGATTACCAGGCCACAGAAGAAGACAATGAAGCCACTCCTGATGACACTTAATTGACTAAGATCAGAAGGAAGGAAAAGAAGACCTCCCCTATCAGTGGACTTGGGGAGGGTTATGTATGTAGAGGGTGGAGGAAGAGAGGGATTAGGAAGGGAGGAGGAAGGGAACCACAGGGGTGAGGGGTTCCAAAGTGAATAAAGTGCAATTAATAAAGAATTAAAAATAAATAAATAAACAAACAAATATCAGAGCTGACAAAATAAATAAATTCATCAAGAAGCATATTTGCTTCATAAGGGCACACTACTTCAAAATAGTTATTAGCCAAATTAAATACACATTTAAACAACACTACTTATTAATTCTTTCACTAATGTCCAAATACACACAGTACGAACGTAAATGCATAATTTTTCCAAAATAATTTAATTAGGAAAAACAAACCATGATGGCGTGACAGCCAGATATTTAAGTTTACATTAAAAAAATTTCTTTGGAAAATAGCTTTGTATTAGTTTTACAGGATTAAGAATAAAACAAACAAACAAAAACAGAAAGCCTATGGAGCACTAGAGCACTTGGCTCAGAGATCTGTCTGCCTGTGCCCCAGCTACCTAACATACCTGGGTCACAAAGAGTGAGCCAGCAGAGACAGTGAATCCAGCAGAGAGAATTTTTAACTCCTGAAACAAATGGACCCAGTCTGTAGTGCAGACTCCAGAAACAATCAGTCAAGACTACAGAGACCAGCGTAAAAATACAGGCAACAAAACCCAGAAAAATCATAGCTTCAGCAGAATCTCCAAAAATCAATAGATATTCTTTTGTAGCTGATACACAGGAAAATGGGCTTAACCCTATAATTGTGCAGTTATCTGAGGTACATAAAGAGGAAATGTACAAAAATATAAAAGCCATAATGCACAGACAAGAATCCTTATTCAAACAGATGAAGGAAACAGATGAAGACATGAAAATCAAATTAAAATCAATAAAGAAAACATAAACAGAGAAAACCCTGGAGTTGGAGAACATAGAGAAGAGATCAGGAACCACAAAGGTAAACATCACCAACAAGAGATAGAACAGAGAATCTCAGATGCTAAAGATACAATTGCAGAAAGCAAGACATCTCTCAAAGAAAACATAAAAAAACAGAAAAGTTCCTGACACAAAACATCCAAGAAACCAAGGACACCATGAAAAAAAGAAACCCAAAAGTAATAGAAAGCGACAAAAAAAAGATACCTGTCTCCAAGGCCCGGAAAATATTTTCACGAAAATTATAGAAGAAAATTTCCACAACCTTTAGAAAGAGATGCCCTTAACTATACAAAAGGCTTACAGAACAGCAAATAGACTAGACCAGAAAATAAATTCCTCCAGCCACATAATAATCAAAACACTAACTCTACTGAACAAAGAAAAAAAATATCAAAATGGCAAGGGAAAAAGACTAAGTAACATATAAATGCAGACCTATCAGAATCAAACCAGAATTCTTGACAGAGATTATTAAAGCCAGAAGAACCTGGGCAGATATCATGCAGACATTAAGAGACAGCAAAGGCCAACCCAGTCTACAATACCCAGCAAAACTTTCAATTATCATAGATAGAGAAAAAAAAATATTCCATGACATAACTAAATTTAAAGCCCTACAAAAGATACTAGAAGTATAACTCCAACACAGTGAGATCAACTGCACCCAAGAAAACACAGGATAAATATACCTTCACAACAAAAAAGGAAAAGAAAACAACCACACAAACACAAAGTCGCCAACAACTCCACAATAAAAGGAACCAACAATCATTGGTCACTAATATCTATCAACATCAATGAATGGACTCCAATAAAAAGACACAGACTAACACAATGGAAAAGGGTTCAACATTGCATTGCATTCAAGAAACACACTTTTTCAAAAAAGAGAGACACTGCTTCAGGAAAAAATAAAATAAAATAAAATAAAATAAAATAAAATAAAATAAAATAAAATAAAATAAAATAAAATAAAAAGAGCTGGAAAAAGGGTTTCCATGCAAATGGACCCAAGAAACAAGGTGGAGTAGCTGTCTTAATATCTAAAGAAAATATACTTTTCAACCAATATCAATAAAAAAAAAATGGAGAAACTTCATTCTCATCAAAGGAAAAATCCACCAGAAGGCATCATAATCCTGAACATCTATGTGCCAAACACAAGGGCTTCTGCATTTGTCAGAGAAATATTATTAAAGCTAAAATCGCACATTGATCCCAACACCTTAATAGTGGGAGACTTCAACACCCCACTTTTACCAAGGGACAGATCATTGAGACTGAAGTTGAATAGAGAAATAATGACACTTACAGACATCTTAAAATAAACTGGATCTAATAGATGTCTACAGAACTTTTCATCCAATCATAAAAAAGTGAATCTTTTCAATACCTCATGGAACCTTCTCCAAAATTGATCACGAAAGAAAACCTCAACAGAAACATGAAGATTGAAATAATCTCTTGTATCATATCAGACCACGATGGTCTAAAACTAGACCTCAACAGTAATAGAAATAGCAAAACGCCGACACATGTATGGAAATTGAACAATTCTCTACTCAATGACAGCTGGGTAAGGAAAGAAAGAAAGAAATTAAAGTCTTCCTAGAATAAAATAAAAATAAAGGCACAACATACAGGACACAATGAAAGCAGTACTAAGAGGAAAGTTCATAACACTAAGTGTCTTCATAAAGAAATTCCAGACATCTTGTACAAGGAACTTAACGGCACACATAAAAGCACTGGAAAAAAAAAAGAAGCAGACACACCCAAGAATTGTAGATGGCTGGAAATCATCAAACTCAGTGCTGAATCAATAAATTAGAAACAAAGAGAACAATTCAAAGAATCAGTGAAACCGAGAGCTGTTACTTTGAGAAAATCAACAAGATAAACAAACCCTCAGCTAAACTAACTAAAAGGCAGAGAGACATTATCTAAATGAACAAAATCAGAAATGAAAAGGGGGACATAATGACAGACACTGAGAAAAATCCAAAGTATCATTAGGTCTTACTTCAAAAACTTATTCTCCACAAAATTTGAAACTCTAAATGAAATGAACATTTTTCTTGATAGATTCCACTTACCAAAGCTGTATCAAGATCAGGTAAATAGACTAAGTAGTCCTATATCTCTTAAGGAAATAAATGCTGTCATCAAAAATCTCACATCCAAAACAGCACAAAACCAGATGGTATCAGTGTCAAGTTCTACCAGACCTTCAAAAATAAACTAATTCTAATACTCTTCAAACTATTTCACAAAATAGAAAAGGAAGGAACTCATTCTATGAGGCCACAGTCACATTGATACCTAAACCATACAAAGACCAAACAAAGAAAAAGAATCTCAGACCAATCTCTTATGAACATTGATGCAAATATACTCAATAAAATACTCATAAACTGAATCCAAGAATACAGCAAATCCCAGGATGTTGGGGTGGTTTAATATATGGAAATCCATCAATGTAATCCATCATAAAAACAAGCAAACAAACAAAAATCACAAGAGATCATCTCCTTAGAAGCTGAAAAAGCATTTGACAAAATCCAACACCATCCATGTTTAAAGTCTTTGAGAGAACAGGGATACAAGGTACATACCTAAACATAGTAAAGGCAATATATAGCAAGCCTATAGCCAACATCAGACTAAATGGACAAAACACTCCTACTGACATCAGGGAAAAGGCAAGCAGCCCACTTTCTCCATATCTCTTAAACATAGTACTTGAAATCCTAGTTAGGGCAATAAAACAGCTAAAGGAGATCAGGGAATTCAAATGAGAAACAAATAAGTCAAAGTATCACTGTTTGCAGATCATATGATAGCATACATGAGTCACCCCCAAAGTTCAACCAGAGAACTCCCTTAGCTGATAAACACCTTAAGCAAAGTGGCAGGTTATAAAATTAACACAGAAAAATCAGTAGCCTATCTGTATACATAACAAATAAGCTGAGAAAAAAATTAGGGAAACAGTACCTTTCACAATCGCCACAAAATAATAACATAAAGTATTTTGGTGTAACTCCAAACAATCAAGTGAGAGATTTGCATGAAAAAAAGAAAACATTTAAGTCTCTAAAAAAATAAATTGAAGAAGATATCAGAAGATGGAAAGATCTTTCATGCTCATGGATCAGTAGGATAAACACAGTAAAAATAGCTATACTACCAAAAGCAATCTACAAATTCAATGCAATTCCCATCAATATACCAACACAATTGCTTACAGACCTTGAAAGAACAATTCTCAACTTCATATGGGAAATAAACAACACAGATTAACTAAAACAATCCTGTACAATAAAAGATATTCTAGAAGTATCTCCATCCCTGATCTCAAGTTGCACTATCAAGAAACATTAATAAAAAGGGCATGGTACTGACATAGAAACAGACTGGAGGATCAATGGAATCAAATCAAGAACACAGAAATAAACCCACACACATACGTACATCTGATTTTTTACAAGGAAGCCTAAACCATACAGTGGAAAAAAAATACAACATCTTCAACAAATAGTGCTGGTCTACATGAAGAAAAATGTAAATATATCCATACTTATTATCCTGCGCAAAAGTAAAGTCCAAGTGTATCAAAGACCTCAACTTAAAGCCAGACACACTAAATCTGTTAGAAGAAAAATTGGGGAAGAGCTTTGAATGAATTAGCACAGGAGACTGCTTCTAGGACAGAACACCAAGAGCTCAGTCTCTAAGACCAACAATAAATGAATGGGACATTCAATAAAGCAAAGAACATGGTCAAGAGAACAAATGGAGAGACTGGAACAAGCTCTTCACCAACTCTATGTTTGACAGAAGGCTAATTTTCAAAATATATAAAGAACTCAAGAAATTAAACACCAACAAACCAAATGATTCAATTGAAAAATGGGGTACAGAGTTAAAAAGAATTCTAAACAGAGGAATATCAAATGGCAGAGAAACAAATAAATGCTCAAAGTCCTTAGTCATCAGGAAAATATGTCCTGTCCCATGTGGCAAGTTGAGCAGGGTTACCTGAAGGAAGAAGTAGGAATGATAGAGACAGAGATGTGAGGAATGGAGTCAAGACAAGATTTTTATCAAGACTCAAGACTTGTTTATTCAACACATGGATAACATTTTTAAAGCAACAAACCACAAGCAACTTCCTTAAAATAAAAACTACATCAGTCAGTAAAAATTTGCCCAAAAGTTCACTTGCATACAACTTCCCTATTTAAGGATAGTGGTAAGAACATCTTTTTCTGTCAGGTCTCCATGAGATTAACCTCCAGACTATATGCTAAAAATAAGGTAAAGAAGTAAAATTCCATAAGCTGACTCCTTCAAAAATGAAAATCAAAACAACTCTGAGATTCCACCTCACATTCATCAGAATGGCTACTATCAAAAATTTAAATGGCAACACTTGTACAACCACTTTGCAAATCAATCTGGTGCTTTCTCAGAAAACTGGGAATAGTGCTGCCTCAAGACCCCGCTATATGACTCCATAGCATATACCTAAAAGATGTCCCACCATCGGGAAGGACATTTGCTCAACTATGTTCATAGCAGTTTTACTTGTAATAGCCAGAATCTGGAAAGAACCCAGATGTCCCACAACCAAACAATGGATACATAAATTGCTGTACATTTAAACAATGGAATACTACTCAGCTATTAAAAACAAGGAAATCACGAAATTTGCAGGCAAATGGTGGGAACTAGAAAAGATCATCCTGAGTTAGGTATCCCAGAAGCAGAGAGAAACACGTAGTATATACTCATTTGTAAGTGGATATTAGCCATATAATATAGGATAAACATTAAAATCCACATACCTAAAGAAGCTAAGGTACAAGGAGAACCCTAATGAAAACGCCTAATTCTCATTCGAAGGAAAAACAGGATGACACCAGGAGAGGTAACAGGACAGAAGCTTACAACAGATGTCCTCTAAAAGTGTCTACCCAGCAGGGGATCAAAACTGATGCAGAGACTCACAGCCAAACTTTGGACTGAGAGCAGAGATTCTTATATAACATGTGGGATATAAAAATATCAGGAGGGGACAGGAGCCACACAAGGAAACCAACAAAGTGAAAAGAAAAAAAGAAACCAGACCCAGGGTGGATTACAGAGACTGATGCTTCAACTAAAGACCATGCATAGAGAGGACATAGACCTGCTGCTCAGATATAGCCTATAGACAGCTCAGTCTTCATGTGGGTTCCCTAGTAAGAGGAGAAGAGACAGTCTCTGATATGAACTCAGTTGTCTGCTCCTTGATCCCTTGTCCCTGGTAGGGTGAGCTCACAGAGGAAGAGGATCTAGGAAGTCCTGATTGGACCTGATAGACTTTAGTCAGCCAGAAAGGGAGGAGTACTTCCCCTATCAGTGGACTATGGAAGTGGAAAAGGGTGGAAGAGGGAGGGAAAGTGGTATTGGCAGGAGATGAGGAAGGAGGTACAACTTGGATACAGTGAATGTAGTATAGATAATAATAACAATAATAATAATAATTTTAAAAAGAAAAAAAAATAAATAGAGAAAAACGAGTAAGTAGCTGTATAGCAAGAATAATTAACTATGATACTATAAAGGCTTGAGAAACAAGAGACAGAGGAACTAATAGACAAGAAAATACTTAATTGTGAACGTTATGGTACCTAAGGAAATTGAGAATCAAGGTAGACAGTCCATTGATAATGGTTAAAAAGCCTGACTCACTGAAGTGGAGCCCTGGTCACTGGCATGGAGTTTGGCATGGAATGAGAGTGCCTGAACATCTAGTTTGGGTGGATTTATAAAGATCTAATTTTACCTTGATAAATAGAAATGGGGAATAAGATTAGGTAAAAGAGACTGGTTTGTAAGCCAGTTATGGTGGCACATGACTTTAATCCCAACACTCAGGGAGGCAGAGGCAGGCTGATCAATGTAAGTTCAAGACTATCATGGTCTTCAAATAGAGCCCAAGAGAGCCAAGGCTACACAGAGAAACCTTGTCTTGAAAAATCAAAAAACAAAACAAAACAAGACACTGAATTGTAATAAATAAATAAATAAATAAATAAATAAATTAAATAAAAATAAATTCTGAATTAGATCAACCTGTATACTTTAGAGATGTTTTAACATCAGAATGGAACTCAGGGAAGAGGTTTTGCCTGTATTTCCATAGGTAATAAAAAACTACAAAATTGCATCATAATTGATGAAGATTTGATCTGAATGAGAGAACTTCCACATAATCTCTTCATTCTACAAAAGTATGTGTTCTTATAGAAATACAATATTTGGAAGAGGGACTAAATAAAATTGATAACTCATTGAACTTCAATTTTATCATGGAAATCCAAAATGTAAGACTGGAGAACTCATAACTACCAGAAGTAAATTGGATGTTTTTCTAAGCAAGAAAAAAAAAATGTACATTATGACTTACAAGGAAAAAAGTCTGAGGTTGATATTCTTTTTTTTTTAAATCTTTTATTTATTTTTTATTAATTACACTTTATTCATTTTGTATTCCCCCATAAGCCCCTCCCTCCTCCCCTGCCAATCCCACCCTCCCTCCCCTTTCTGCATGCATGCCACTCCCCAAGTCCACTGATAGGGGAGGTCCTCCTCTCCTTCTTTCTGATCTTAGTCTATCAGTTCTCATCAAAAGTGGCTGCATTGTCCTCTACTGTGGCCTGGTAAGGCTGCTCCCCCCCCAGGGGGAAGTGATCAAAGAGCAGGCCAATCAGATTATGTCAGAGGCAGTCCCTCTTCCCATTACTATGTAACCCACTTGGACACTGAACTGCCATAGGCTACACCTGTGCAGGGGTTCCAGGTCATCTCCACAAATAGTCCTTGGTTGGAGTAGGAGTCTCTGGGAAGTTCCCTGTGTTCAAATTATCTTGTTCTGTTGCTCTGCTTGTGGAGTTCCCGTTCCCTCCAGCTCTTACTATTTCCCACTTCTTACATAAAATTCCATTCACTCTGCCCATCAGTTGGCCATCAGGCTCAGCATCTGCTTTGACAGTCTATACTGCAGAAGCTTTCAGAGGCCCTCTGTGGCAGGTTTCAAGGTTGTTTCTTGTTTTCTTCTGGCTTTCAGAGGCCCTCTGTAGCGGGTTCCGAGGTTGTTTCCTATTTTCGTTTTCTTCTGATGTACATCCTCTTTGCCTTTCAGGATGGGGATTGAACATTTTAGTTAGGGTCCTCTCTTTTGCTTAGTTTGTTTAGATGTACAGCTTTTAGTGGGTTTATTCTATATTGTATGTTTATATGAGTGAGTATATACCGTGAGTGTCTTTTTGCTTCTGGGTCAACTCACTCAGGATGATCCTTTCCAGGTCCCACCATTTACCTGCAAATTTCATGATTTCCTTATTTTTCATTGCTGAGTAATACTCCATTGTATAGATGTACCACAGTTTCTGCATCCATTCTTCAGTTGAGGGGCATCTGGGTTGTTTCCAGCTTCTGGCTATTACAAATAAAGCTGCTACAAACATGGTTGAACAAATGTCCTTGTTGTGTACTTGCGCCTCTTTTGGGTATATGCCTAGGAGTGGTATGGCTGGATCTTGAGGAAGCGCTATTCCTAGTTGTCTGAGAAAGCGCCAGATTGATTTCCAGAGTGGTTGTACCAGTTTACATTCCCACCAGCAGTGGAGAAGCGTTCTCCTTTCTCCACAACCTCTCCAGCATGTGTTGTCCCTTGAGATTTTCATCTTGGCCATTCTGATGGGTGTAAGGTGAAATCTCAGGGTTGTTTTGATTTGCATTTCCCTAATGGCTAATGAGGTTGAGCATTTCTTTAAGTGCTTCTCTGCCATTCGATATTCCTCTGCAGAGAATTCTCTCTTTAGCTCTGTTCCCCATTTTTTAAGTGGATTACTTGGTTTGTTGCTTTTCAGCTTGTTTAGTTCTTTATATATATTGGATATGAGTCCTCTGTCAGATAAAGGGTTGGTGATGATTCTTTCCCAATCTGTAGGCAGTCGCTTTGTTTTGATGACGGTGTCCTTTGCTTTACAGAAGCTTTTCAATTTCATGAGGTCCCATTTATTGATTGTTGCTCTTAGAGCCTGTGCTG
>NW_026585686.1:16791359-16842664 GCF_907164565.1 Psammomys obesus
AAAAAAAAAAGAGAAAAGGATTTCTCTAGCTGGTAATAGGCTGAATGACAAGCAAGCTGCCTTCCTAATGTTGCTATCTCCTCTTGCCTTACAGACATTTTCCTAAAATGCAAAACAGAACCATTACTATCACTCAAATCCTTTTATGCTAATTTTTATAGTAATGATATAGTATATCATTATGTAATAGCTGATGCATAGTATATATAATAACTGATCTATAATTTTTCCAGGTCTCATAAATAAATGTTATAGTTGTGATACTGTCATATTTCAATCTAATACACTTCTACATAAGTTCTAGAACTGCAATCCCCAAAATGTTTGGTACAATTCACATAGACTAAGCACTATATTTATTTGAATCATATCTTAATATCTATAAATTCAAAGAGACATTTTATAAGCCAAATAAAAAATATAAGGTAAATAAAATAAAAGAGAGATTTCCTTCTTGTAGGTAGAGTGCTGCTTTGAGAGGCCATGGATTACTAAACAAAAATGCAACATCACCCAGGGGACTCTGACTCATAGTAACAAAACTTTTTTTAGCTTGTTCCCATCAATCCTCTCAGGTTTTTATTCTTCCCCTTCTCATTCCTTTGTATCTGTTTCCAAAGGCAAGAAATACTTTCTATAGGGACCACATTTGCAGGTAGACCACTTTCTATAGGGACCACATCTGTAGATAGAGCACTTTCACTATCCTTTCTGTCCGCCATTATGAACATTCCATTTTTACCTGTAATCCTATAACAGTTTATTGGAAGAAGAAACTCCTCCTCCAAGTACATGCACTGAGGACTCAAGTTCTTGATAATACACAGGAGTCCCTCTTGCCCTTTCATCCTTGTCTCTTTAGATTGATTCTTTGACCAATTGCAGCCTGCTGGCAGACTTCAACATGATGGTGGAACCAATCCCCCTAGTTCTATCTCACAGTTCCTCTCGAAATTATATTTTCTTAGACCATCTCTGTTCTTTTTAGCCACCCACCAATCTTAAGAAACTTTCTCTATCAAGGACCCCATAGCAAGCAACACTGAACATAAGATTCAGAGTTTCCAAGAGATAGCAAAGACTGGAACACCTACCAAACAGAGATAAAACAAGAAAACATCTAGAAACACCTCAGTCATCATAGCTGTGAACGTCTAGACCCCAGTGCAAAAACACAAACATACACATTCAAGGTAATATTCCTGCACTAGATCTCTGTAATGCAATTAAAATAGGTCCTAAGAAATATAATGTAGCTGAGGAGCAAGGCAAGGACTTCAAAATAACAAATTATGGATAAGTTCAAAGACCTTAATGAAATTAAGATCAAATGCCTTAATAAAGACTAACTACACAAATATTTAAATGAAATAATGAAAATATTTCAAAACCTAAAAGAGAAATAGAATCATTAAAGAAAAACGAACTGAAGTAAAATTATAAATAAACAGCTTAGATTGCCAAGCAAACGCCACAGATATAAGCTCCCCAACAGAGTATAAGGTATGGAAAAAATAATTTCACATCTTTTTTTTTCTTTTGTATACCCCCTTAAGCCCCTCCCTCCTCCCCTCCCAGTCACAAACTCCCCCCCTTTCTGCATGCATGCCTCTCCCCAAGACCACTGATAGGGGAGGTCCTCCTCTCCTTTCTGATCTTAGTCTATCAGTTCTCATCAGAAGTGGCTGCATTGTCAGGGTTCAAGGTTATCTCCACAGATAGTCCTTGGTTAGAGTATGAGTCTCTGGGAAGTTCCCTGTGTTCAAATTTTCTTGTTCTGTTGCTCTCCTTGTGGAGTTCCTGTCCTCTCCAGCTCTTACTATTTCCCACTTCTTACATAAAATTCCATTCACTCTGCCCATCAGTTGGCCATCAGGCTCAGCATCTGCTTTGACAGTCTGCATGGCAGAGGCTTTCAGGAGCCATCTGTATCAGGTTCCTAGGTTGTTTCCTATTTTCTTTTTCTTCTGATGTCCATCCTCTTTGCCTTTCAGGATGGGGATTGAGCATTTTTAGTTAGGGTCCTCTCTTTTGCTTAGTTTGTTTAGATGTACAGAATTTAGTGGGTTTATTCTATGTTGTATGTTTATATGAAAGAGTATATACCATGTGTGTCTTTTTGCTACTGGGACAACTCACTCAGGATGATCCTTTCCAGGTCCCACCATTTACCTGAAAATTTCATGATTTCCTTATTTTTCATTGCTGAGTAATACTCCATTGTATAGATGTACCACAGTTTCTACATCCATTCTTCAGTTGAGGGGCATCTAGGCTGTTTCCAGCTTCTGGCTATTACAAATAAAGCTGCTACAAACATGGTTGAGCAAATGTCCTTTTTGAGTACTTGAGCCACTTTTGGGTATATGCCTAGGAGTGGTATGGCTGGATCTTGAGGAAGCGCTATTCCTAGTTGTCTGAGAAAGCACCAGATTGATTTCCAGAGTGGCTGTACAAGTTTCCATTCGCACCAGCAGTGGAGAAGGGTTCCCCTTTCTACGCAACCTATCCAGCATGTGTTGTCACTTGAGTTTTTGATCTTGGCCATTCTGATGGGCATAAGGTGAAATCTCAGGGTTCTTTTGATTTGCATTTCCCTAATGGCTAATGAGGTTGAGCATTTCTTTAAGTGCTTCTCTGCCATTCGATATTCCTCTACAGAGAATTCTCTCTTTAGCTCTGTTCCCCATTTTTTAAGTGGATTACTTGGTTTGCTGCTTTTCAGCTTCTTTAGTTCTTTATATATACTGGATATGAGTCCTCTGTCAGATAATGGGTTGGTGATGATTCTTTCCCAATCTGTAGGCAGTCGCTTTGTTTTCATGATGGTGTCCTTTGTTTTACAGAAGCTTTTCAGTTTCATGAGGTCCCATTTATTGATTGTTGCTCTTAGAGCCTGTGCTGTTGGTGTTCTGTTCAGGAAGTTTTCTCCTGTACCAATGAGTTCTAGGGTATTCCCCACTTTTTTTTCTAGCCGATTTAATGTGTCTGGTTTTATGTTGAGGTCTTTGATCCACTTGGACTTCAGTTTTGTGCAGGGTGATAAGTATGGATCTATTTTCATTTTTCTACATGTAGACATCCAGTTGGACCAGCACCATTTGTTGAAGATGCTATCTTTTTTCCATTGTATGATTTTGGAATCTTTGTCAAAGATCAGGTGTCCTTGAGTGTGTGGATTTATTTCTGGGTCTTCTGTTCAGCTCCATTGATCCACCATTCTGTTTCTATGCCGTTTTTATAAGTGTTGCTCTATAGTACAGCTTGATAACAGGGATAGAGATACCTCCAGAAGATCTTTTATTGTAGAGGATTGTTTTAGAAATTCTCGGTTGCTTGTTATTCCATATGAAGTTGAGAATTTTTCTTTCCAGGTCTGTAAAGAATTGTGTTGGCAATTTGATGGGAATTGCATTAAATCTGTAGATTGCTTTTGGTAAGATGGCCATTTTTACTATGTTAATCCTGCCAAGCCATGAGCATGGGAGATCTTTCCATCTTCTCATATCTTCTTCTAATTCTTTCTTCAGAGACTTGAAATTTTTTCATGCAAGTCTTTGACTTGCTTGGTTAGGGTTACAGCAAGGTACTTTATGTCATTTGTGGCTAATGTGAGGGGTGTTGTTTCTCTAATTTCTTTCTCAGCCCTTTTATCTTTTGTATACAGGAGTGCTACTGATTTTTTTTTTTGAGTTAATTTTGTATCCAGCCACTTTGCTGAAGGTGTTTATCAGCTGTAGGAGTTCCCTGGTAGAGTTTTTGGGGTCACTCATGTATACTATCATATCATCTGCAAATAGTGATAATTTGACTTCTTCCTTTCCCATCTGTATCCCCTTGATCTCCTTCAACTGTCTTATTGCTCTAGCAAGGACTTCCAGCACTATGTTGAAGAGATATGGAGAGAGTGGGCAGCCTTGTCTTGTCCCTGATTTCAGTGGATTGCTTTAAGTTTCTCTCTGTTCACTTTGATGTTGGCTATAGGCTTGCTGTATATCGCCTTTACTATGTTTAGATATGTGCCCTGTATCTCTGATCTCTCCAATACTTTAAACATGAATGGATGTTGGATTTTGTCAAATGCTTTTTCATCATCTAGGGAGACTATCATGTGGTGTTTTTCTTTCAGTTTGTTAATATGGTGGATCACATTGATGGATTTCCTTATATTGAACCACCCCTGCATACCTGGGATGAAACCTACTTGGTCATAGTGGATAATTCCTATTTTTTTTCTTTTTTTTAACTTTTTATTATTTTTCATTAATTACACTTTATTCATTTTGTATCCCCCCATAAGCCCCTTCCTGCTCCCCTCCCGATCCCACCCTCCCGTTTCTGAATGCATGCCCCTCCCCAAGTCCACTGATAGGGGAGGTTCTCCTCTCCTTTCTGATCATAGTCTATCAGTTCTCCTCAAAAGTGGCTGCTTTGTCCTCTTCTGTGGCCTGGTAGGGCTGCTCCCCCCTCAGAGGAAGGTGATCAAAGAGCAGGCCAGTGAGATTATGTCAGAGGCAGTCCCTCTTTGATGTGTTCTTGCATTAGGTTTGCAAGTATTTTGTTAAGTATTTTTGCATCAATGTTCATAAGGGAGATTGGCATGAAATTCTCTTTCTGTGTTGAGTCTTTGTGAGGTTTAGGTACCAAGGATGAGTTTGGTAATATTCCTTCTGTTTCTATTTTGTGGAATAGTTTGAAGAGAATTGGAGTTAGCTCTTCCTTGAAGGTCTGGTAGAATTCTGTGCTGAAGCCATCTGGTCCTGGGCTTTTTTTGGATGGGAGACTTTTAATGACTGCTTCTATTTCTTTGGGGGATAGAGGACTATTTAATTGATTTGCCTGGTCCTGATTCAGCTTTGATAAGTCAAATAGATCAAGAAAATTGTCCATTTCATTTAGGTTTTCAAATTTTGTTGAGTATAGACTTTTGAAGTAAGTCCTAATGATTGTTTGGATTTCCTCAGTGTCTGTAGTTACATCTCCCTTTTCATTTCTGCTTTTGTTGATATGGGTGGTGTCTCTCTGCCTTTTAGTTAGCTTGGCTAAGGGTTTGTTGATCTTGTTGATTTTCTCAAAGAACCAGCTCTTGGTTTCATTGATTCTTTGAATTGTTTTATTTGTTTCTAATTGATTGTTTTCAGCTCTGAGTTTGATTATTTCCAGCCATCTAATCCTTTTTGGTATGTCTGCTTCTTCTTTTTCCAGGGTTTTTAAGTGGGCCATTAAGTTGCTTGAATGAGCTGTCTCGAATTTCTTCTTGAAGGAACTTAGTGCTATGAACTTTCCTCTTAGCACTGCCTTCATTGTGTCCCACAAGTTTGGGTATGTTGTGTCTTCATTTTCATTGAGTTTTAGGAAGACTTTAATTTCTTTCTTTATTTCTTCCCTGACCCGGCTGTCATTTAGTAACAAGTTGTTCAGTTTCCATGTGTGTGTAGGCTTTTTGCTATTTCTGTTGTTGTTGAGGTCCAGCTTTATTCCATGGTGATCAGACAAGATAAAAGGGATTATTTTAATCTTCTTGTATCTGTTGAGGCTTGCTTTGTGACCAACTATATGGTCTATTTTGGAGAAGGTTCCATGAGGTGCTGAGAAGAAGGTAAATTCTTTTGTGTTTGGGTGTAAAGTTCTGTAAATGTCTGAGAGGTCCATTTGATTCATGACCTCTGTCAGAGATATTGTTTCTTGGTTTAATTTCTGTTTTGTTGACCTGTCATTTGTTGAGAGTGGGGTGTTGAAGTCTCCCACTATTAATGTGTGGGGATCTATATGTGGTTTAAATTTTATCAATGTTTCTTTCACAAATGTGGGTGCTCTTGTATTTGGGGCATAGATATTCAGGATTGTGATGTCTTCTTGGTGGAATTTTCCCTTGATGAGTATGAAGTGTCATTCCCCATCTCTTTTTATTAATTTTTGTTGAAAGTCTATTTTATCAGATATTAGAATGGCTACTCCTGCTTGTTTCTTGGGTCCATTTGCTTGGAAAGTCATCTTCCAACCTTTTACCCTCAGGTAATGTCAATCTTTGTGCCTTAGGTGTGTTTCTTGTATGCAACAGATTGCTGGGTTTTTTTTTTATGTATCCATTCTGTTAATCTATGTCTTTTTACTGGATAGTTGAGTCCATTGATGTTAAGAAAGATTAATGACCAGTGGCTGTTAGATCCTTATATTTTGATGTTGTCTGTGGTCATAAGGTTGTGTCCTTGGTTGCTTTTTGATTTACTGTAGTAAGGTTAATTATTTCCTGTGTTTTCTTAACAGAAGCTAATTTTCTTGGGTTGTACTTTCCCTTCCAGTGTCTTCTGTAATGCTGGATTTGTGTTTAGGTCTTGTTGAAATTTGTTTTTGTCATTGAATATCTTGTTTTCTCCGTCTATGAGGACTGAGAGTTTTGCAAGGTATAGTAGCCTGGGCTGACATCTGTGTTCTCTTAGGATCTGCATGATATCTGTCCAGGCCCTTCTAGTTTTCATAGTCTATGTTGAAAAGTCAGGTGTGATTCTAATGGGTTTGCTGTTATATGTTACTTGGCCTTTTTCCCTTGCAGCTTTTAGTATTTTTTCTTTGTTCTGTATACTTACTGTTTTGATTATTATGTGGCTGGAGGATTTTCTTTTATGGTCAAATTTGTTGGGTGTTCTGTAGGTCTCATGTATCCTTATTGGCTTCTCCTTTAACTTGGGGAAATTTTCTTCAATGATTTTGTGGAAAATATTTTCTGGGCCTTGGAGAAGGGAGTCTTCTTTTTCCTCTATACCTATTATTCTTAGGTTTTGTCTTTTCATATTGTCTTGGATTTCTTGGATGGTCTGTGTCAGGCATTTTTTGGATTTAACATTTTCTTTGACACATATATCGATTTCTTCCATTGAATCTTCTACACTTGAGATTCTTTCTTCCATCTCTTGTGGTCTGTTGGTTATGCTTACCTCTGTAGTTCCTGTTTTCTTCCCTAAATTCTTCCTCTCCCTTATTTCCTCCATTTGTGTTTTCTTTAATTTTTCCATTTCTATATTCAGGTCTTGATTTGTTTTGTTTAGTTCCTTCACCTGTTTGATTGTATTTTCCTCTTTTTCTTTTAGTTCTTTCAACTCTGTCTCTTTTATTTCTCTCAGTGATTTAATTATTTCTTCTCTGAAGGCCGCAAACTCTTTGGCTGCATCTTCCTGTATTTCTTTTTGCATGGCCATAATCTGCTTGTCGTTAACGTCCTCCATTTCTTTATGGATAGCCATGATCTGTTTGGTTTTATCTTCCTCTAATTCTTTACGTATTTTATTTGTTTCCTCTATTAACCTCTTCATCAGCATAGATGTAGGGTCATCTTCTTGATTTTCTATTATTCTGTGTTGTCCAGGTCTGTTTGCCCCTGGATGGCTGGGTTCTGGAGATGCCATATTGCTGTGTCTTTTGTTGTTTGAGCTTTTACTCTGACCTCTACCCATTGGGCTGATTTAGGTGTTGGCTGTTAGTTTCTGTGCTTCCTGGAGTCCTGAGGTAGGGAGAATCCCCTTGGCTGGAAGATTATTTTTCCTGATGGAGTCCTCCTCTGATTTTTGGTTATGGTCACTGTATGGCCAGTGCTTCTCAGGAATTGCCACTGCTCAGCTCAGATGTATAGCTGTGAGAAAAAGCTGTGGTCTTTTTAGGCAGTGGGGGATCTCCTCTTACCCATAGAAGTTCTCAAGACAGCTGCCCCACTGCTGGGTTTCTCGTTATAAATTTAGTGAGCTTCTGTTTTTGTTACAGTTTTCCAGGTACAGTCCTTTTGAAGAACCTGCTGATTCCCTAGCTGTGGGGTTCTCTCCCAATAAGGTAACTCAGTCTGTTATCTTGAGGCACACAGTTCTGTCCTGGAAAGTGAGAGGAGCACCCAGCAAGTCTCTGGGCCAGAGGCTGAGTGCTCAGCTTTGGGCCTGGAGAATGTGCACCTAGGTTGAGTTGGTGCCTGAGGGTGCCACTCTGGTCTGGAGCCTGGGTGCCTCACTCTGGACCAGAAGCTGTGTGTCCCTGTCTGGGATGTCGGTTGCAGGCACTGGTTTGGTCCAGAGGCTGTGGGTGCAGCCCTCTTGAAGGACCAGGGATTGCCACAGTTTTGTCATTCTAGCTAGGGATAACTGGTTGATCCTTGGCACAGTATCTGAGGGCTGATGTAATGGTTCTCTGGCTTTTGTAGGTCTAAGGATGCAGCTGTGTGCCCCAGTGCCCTAGGGGTACTCAATAAAGGCGGCTGAGCACAGCGCTCCTGCCTGCATTAGAAAGCTAGAGCCTAGAGTCTGCGTGAATCCAGAAAGTCTTTTGGTGCTGGGTGTCCTGAGAGTTAGACCTGATGATCCCCTCTGCTGGGGGTTTCCTCCTGCCAGAGACACCCAGTCTTTGCTTTGGGGACTGCTGTTCTGTCTGGGGTGGCGTGTAGTACCCACAGGCACATATGCCTGCTCTTGGCTCTGCCTTTCTAGCCTTTGGGAGCCTAAACTGCATAATTTTCCGGAGACTTTTTCATGGTGGGAGTGTCGGCTGAGTGCTCTAAGATCAGACTAACCATTTCCCTCCCTGTGGGTTTGCACCTGACAGTGAAACTCAGTCTGTGGTTCCCTGGTGCCCTGGTTCCCATAGTTCTATCTAAGGTGGCAAATCAGACGCGAAGGCATTGCTCTGTGCAGACACCTGGGTCCCAGGCTCTGGCTCCGGGCTGGCTCCTGGGGCACCTGTGGAACCCGAGTCTTTTCCAGGGGATGTCTGGGTGACCTAAGGTCGGTCGCAATCATTTCCTGCTCCATGGAGTTATGTCTCGGTTGGAGAATCTAGTCTGTGATGTTCTGGGCCCACAGTTCAGTCTGGGACAGTGACCAGATCACGCTGGAGTGTAGCTCTGGGCTGGTGACCAAGCGCCTTGCAGAACCAGGATCTCTTCTGTGGTTTAGCCGGTTGAGTTAAAGCTGATTGAATCCTCTACCTTGGGGTATCCTCTCACCTGGGAAACACAATCACTTGTGTTTTATGGCCGCGAGTTCTGATTGCTGGTCACTGTTCCAATCCTGCTGTGCTGCTGCTCAGAATGATAGTCCTCCTGGCACCACCATCTTGCCCCCTAAATTACCCAATACTTTCACATCTTTTAGATAAGGTAGTAGAAATGGATATCTCAGAGAATTGAAATGTTAATTTAGTAAAATCTAGGCACACAAAAAAAAAAAACAGGAAATTTGGGATGCTGTGAAAATAATGAATCTATTAATATAAGGATAGAAGAAAACGAAGACACAGGTTAAAAGGACCAAAATTATTTTTATGAAAATTACGGAAGAAAATATCCACAACCTAAAGAAGGAGGTGCCTATAAAGGTACAGGAAACACAAAATTCCAAACAAGGAGTACAGAATATAAATTCCCCAAAATAGATAAAAATCGAAATATTTAAAGTACAAGACAAAGAATGGATACTAAAAGGTACAAGGGAAAAAGGCAAAGTAACATAAAAAGTCATGTGTATTAGAATAATACCTGACTTCTCAATGGATAATCTAAACACTAGAAGATTCTCAAAGGATTTTCTGCAAGTTCGATGAGATCAAAGATGCCCGCCAAGGCTAATATTCAAACAAACCTAACCATGACAATCTATGAAGAAAGAAATACATTACATAATAAAAAGTAATTTTAAGAAATTTCTGCTGCTAATTCAGCTCTCAGAAGCCACTAAAAAGAAAACCTCCATCTGAAAAGGTTAAACACTAAAAAAGATAAAAGAAATAAGTAATACCAGAAGAGTAAATATAGGTGGGAATCACACCTTAAAAACAAAATGAGGAAAACTTTTAATATTAATGGTCTTAATTCCCCAATAAAAACACCCAGACTAACAGAATGAATTCAAAAGCTGGATCCATCTTTCTACTGCTCTAAGAAATAGATCTCAGCATTAAGGATAGACATGCCCTTAGGGCAAAAGTATGAGAAAGATATTCTAAGAAAATGGATCCAAGAAGTTATTGCAATTCTAAACATTTTTTGCACCAAACACAGGAGCAACAAGTTCATAAAAGGAACAATATTACAGCTAAAATCACAGGTGACCCTCACATGATGACACTAGCTGGTGTCAATGCCCTACTCTTGCCAGTAGATGGGTCAACCAAATAAAAGCTAAACAAAACTCTTAGACCTCTGAGGTCATCATGTGCCACCTGCCAGGCATGTGACAGATGTACCTGGAAGATGCAGTTCACCTGCACACCAGATTTAAAATAACCAACCCTCCACCTTGTCACTTTCTCTTGCCCTAGATGCTTCAGTCTCTTTCCTCTTTCTCTGTCAGGGTGTCCCTCTCTTCATCATCCTCTCCCTCTCCCTAATCCCTGTCACTATCTCTTTCTTTCTCTCTGTCTCTTTCTCTCTTTTCCCACATGGCCCACTCAGGCCCTAAGTCCCTTCCCCCATTTAAGCCTCTTTCATATCAGATCTGTTGTGTGTGTGGCATTTTAAAATATATCATAACATTGGTGCTATGACTATGATGGTCAATTCCATTGTTTACACTCTGGAACCCCATTCTCTTTCCTGGCCTTGGGCAACACTTCCTTTTCATTCCTGCTACCAGGACCTACACTTTCAGCTTCCAGCTACTGTCAACTCTGCTCTGCATTTCATGATCACTCAACCTCTCCCTGCCTGTCTACCATTGCCCACAGCTGCTGGAACTACCTCCAGGACTCAGTCACAGCCACTGCTAAACTGTTGCTTGTTCATGCAGGAATTCACTGTTAAGTAAGCATTTCATGTGCTTGGCCTTGGGCCCCACCACACCATGGACAGTTTTAAATTGACTTACACCATGGCCTCAAATGTACAACCACTTTGGAAATATACATGGCTCTTTCTTAGACAGTTAAGAATAGTGCTTCCTCAAGATCCAGCTGTACAACTCACAGGCATATAACATGTTCAAGTATACAACAAGGACATTTGCTCAACCATAATTGTAGCAACTTTATTTGTAATAGCCAGAATCTGGAAACAGCCCAAATGTTCTTCTACTGAACAATGGATACAGAAAATGTGGTTCATTTACACAATGGAATACTACTTGGCAATTAAAAACAAGGAAATCATGAAATTTGCAGGCAAATAGTGGGAACTAGAAAAGATCATCCTGAGTGAGGTATTCCAGAAACAGAAAGACACACACAATATATACTCACTTATAAGTGGATATTAGACACATAATATAGGATAAAAATACTAAAACATGTACACCTAATGAAGCTACACAAGAAGGAGGACCCTGGGTAAGATGATCAACCCTCACTCAGAAAGGCAAAGGGGATGGACATCAGAAGAGGGAGAAAACAGGGAATGGGACAGAAGAATACCACAGAGGGCCATTGAAAGACTCTACCCAGCAAGGTATCAAAGCAGATGCTGAGACTCAGCCAAACTTTGGGAGGAGTTCAGGGAATATCATGAAAGAAGGGGAAGATAGGAAGACTTGGAGGGTACAGGAACTCCACAAGGAGAGCAATAGATCCAAAAAAATCTGGGCCCAGGGGTCTTTTCTGAGACTGATACTCTAACCAAGGACCATGCATGGAGACAACCTAGACCTCCTGCTCAGATGTATTCCATGACAGCTCAGTCTCAAAGTGAGTTCCCTAGTAATGGGAACAGGGACTGTCTCTGACATGAACTCAGTGGCTGGCTCTTTGATCACCTCCCCCTGAGACGGGAGCAGCTGTACCAGGTCACAGAGGAAGACAATGCAGCCAGTCCTGATAAGACCTGAAAGGATAGGGTCAGAGGGAAGGAGAGGAAGACCTCCTCTGTCAATAGACTTGGTGAGGGGCATTGGAGGAGATGAGGAAGAGAGGGTAAGATTGGGAGGGTATGAGGGAGAGGGTTTGAGCAGAGAAACAAAGTGAATAAACTGTAATTTATTTTAAAAAATAAATAATTTTCAAAGTAAAAAATATTTTTGTTTTTCAATTTTATTTATTTATTTTTTTATAAATTACAGTTTACTCACTTGGTATCTCAGCTGTAGTCCCCTCTCTCATACCCTCCCAATCTCACCATTCTCCCTCATCTCCTCCTATGCCCTTCCCTAAGTCCAATGACAGGGGAGGTCCTCCTCACCTTCCCTCTGACCCTATCCTATCAGGTCTCATCAGTACTGGTTGCATTGTCCTCCACTGTGGCCTGGCAAGGCTGTCACTGCTCGTGGGGAGGTGATCAAAGAGCCAGCTACTGAGTTCATGTCAGAGACAGTCTCTGTTCTCATTACTAGAGAACCCACTTGGATACTGATTTATTTTTAAAACCTTCAAATTCTTTCATTATTATTATTATTTATAATTAACCTTTTGTGCATTATCACACCAGACATCTTGTTTTTCTCTAACTGCAACTCAAAACTTCTTGAGCAACAACTTCTACCATCTCTCTGCAGCATCCTCCTTGGTTTGACAATCAGCCTTTTATATTAATAATTTTTTATTTTTTTATATTAGTCACAGGTTATTTACTTTGTATCTCAGCCATAGTTCTCTTCCTCATTCCCTTCCAATCCCACCCTCCCCCCTTCATCTCCTTCTTGCCACTTTCCAAGTCCACTGATAGGGGAGGTCCTCCTCCCCTTTCATTTGACCTTAGCTTATCAAGTATCTTCAGGACTGGCTGCAATGTCCTCCTCTATTGCCTAGCAAGGCTGCTCCTTCCTCAGGGAGAGGGGGAGAGGTCAAAGAGTCAGCCATTGAGTTCATGTCAGAAATAGTCCCTGTTCCCCTTACTAGGGAAACGCACGTGGATGTAACTACCATGGGCTACAGCTGAGTAGCTGTTCTACCCAGAAATAAACCCACACACCTCTGAATACTTGATTTTTGACAAAGAAGCCAAAACCATTCAATGGAAAAAAGACAGCATCTTCAACAAATGGTGCTGGTCCAACTAGATGTCTACATGCAGAAAAATGAAAATAGATACATATTTATCACCCTGTACAAAACTAAAGTCCAAGTGGATCAAAGATCTCAACATAAAACCAGATACACCAAATCTGTTGGAAGAGAAAGTGAGGAAGAGCCTTGAATTCATTGGCACAGGACACAACTTCCTGAACAAAACACCAAAACACAGTCTCTAAGAGTGACAATCAATAAATGGGACCTCATGAAACTGAAAAGCTTATGTAAAGCAAAGGACACTGTGGTCAGAACAAAACGACAGTATACAGACTGGGAAAGTATCTTCACCAACCCTACATCTGACAGAGGGCCGATATCCACAATATATAAAGAACAAAAAAGTTAAAAGACAATAAATCAAGCAAACCAATTAAAAAAATGGGGTATGAAGTTAAACAGAGAATTCTCTGTAGAAGAGCACAGAATGGCAGAGAAACACTTAAAGAAATGCTCAACATCCTTAGCCATCAGGGAAATGCAAATCAAAACAATCCTGAGATATCACTATACATCCATCAGAATGGCTAAGATCAAAAACTCAAGTGACAACACATGCTGGAAAGGTTGTGGAAAAGGGGAATGCTCCTCCATTGCTGGTGGGAATGAAAACTTTTACAACCACTTTGGAAATCAATCTGGCACTTTCACAGACAATTAGAAATACTGCTTCCTAAAGATCCAGCTACACCACTCCTAGGCAATAATTTTTTTTAAAAGGCTTTAAATTGCACCTCTGCCTCAGGCCTCATGGATGAGGTTTTTAAATTTCCTGCTTCATGCCCACTGTACCCACGTACTCATGTGGAGAAGAGGGTTTATAAATTGCCCCAATGCTGCCTCTGTCATGCCATGCAAAGGCAGTTTTGAACCACTGCTAGGCCAGGAAAGCCATGTTGGCCAGCAATCATGGTCTTGGTTGTACAGTACACGTGGCAAACAGCCATGTTGATTTTGAGATAAAGAGGGCAGAGCCCATGTTTCCATACCACTGTTTTCGAAGCTACAGAACTGTAGCTCTTCTGGATCACTACTTCCTTTCCAGCCTTTATTGCAGATGAGATTCCCTCTAGGAAAAGCTCTGCTGTTAGTGCCCTGGTGTCACATACCGAGTTTCTCAAACTTAGATGGCTAAATCCCTGTTCAGCTGTGCTACTTGGTTAATGAACCACTAGCCTCTTGGTCCATTCCAGTTCCCTGTGTCATTCACAGGAATAGTTTATTCATATTCTCTCACCTTTTCAAATCCTCTGTCTTCTACACCTATACTTGCCCTAATATCTAATATTATCCAGAAACACTAAGAGCAATCATTAAAATAAAAAGCAATTCCCTATTTATCTTTTCTCAAAGTCCTATCTGTTTTTCTCTGCCTGCTATCCCATAATGTAAAAATATGCTCTGATTTATTTTTCTACTCTCAGAAAAAAAAATCTTAATATTAAACTCCAAACCTTAAGGTAACCACATGATATGAAGCAACATTTATAAAACTTCTTAGTCATAATCATCTCTCCATTTATTTTTTTATCTCGCTTTAGTCTAAGCAACAAGTCTCATTTTAAGTTGGTATGGATTTTTATATAAATTCAAAGCTATAGTTTTACAACATGCTGTATATGATTCGACCCTAGTTCAAAATAATTTTTATATGATGCTAAAATTTCAAGGTCTATTCAGAGTAACAAGCTGATTTAAAATGAATGTCATCTTGGTAAAAATGATTTTTAAAGCCTGAGAGGAGATGTCCGAGTCTCCCTGACAGGCTCAGCTATAGCTAGGCCTTGGCTTGCTGCCTTGAGGTTGTTAGCATTCCTACAGAGGAAACAAGAGGTCAATAATGCTCCATCTTGCAGGGGTCCAGTCTAAGTCAACTCTGCCATGGACCTGTTTCAAAAAGTGACCTGCAGCCAAAAAAGACACTGATCCCACAGCTAACCTCAACAAGCCATGCCCTGCATGCCAGCATGCTGCCCTCTGGAAGTAAAAATGTTCCCATGCAGGTTTGTCCTCTGTGCCCAGCCATGTAGGCTCACCAGGACAAGTGCCACAGACACTTCCAGTGTTTGAACTTTGAGCTGCTACCCACAGGTCTGACACAGCCTAGCTTGTTAAAGGACTATAAATAATCACAGCAGTCTCATTGTAAATTAAAAAATAATAAACCTAAGGATATAGTTTAAGTAATGAAGCTTATAAGAAAATGTTTGAGGTCTAAGAAAGTGGTTTAAGATTGTTACATGCATGTTATGGAGGTTGAAAGGTCTAAGGTGAGTTAAGAAAATGTTCGAGATCTAAGAAGGTGTGTTAAGGTTGATAGATGCAACTTGTAAGATTGGAATGTCTAAGGTGATTTAAAATATCCTAAATAGGTAAAAATGATTCATATTTCCTCCAGTTGCTCTGCTACTGTTGTTTTGACTATCCAGAGCTTTGACATTTATCACTAGAGCTCTGATTTACTAATATAATTCTGATAAAAATCATTCCACTATATGATCCACTATCATGAATCTAAGCTTAAGATTTTAAATATCCTTTAGTTGTCTTTAAGTATAGATTTAAAAAGTTATTTTTCATTATGCTAGATTTATATATATCTACTCTTCTGGATAGAACGAAGCAGCCTTTCTTCCATGATGTGTAGTCATACTAAAGGTCAAGAGCATGTGACCTTTTGCCCCTTCTACTTCTCAGAAGGCCTATCCAGTACTCACCTTAAAGAGTGTTTATACTGTTAACACATGTGTATGTCTATTGCCTTTTTCCATAATGTGAATTCACTGAAAATTACAATGGTGATGCTAACATGGCTAAAGTTTATCTCCTTTGTAAATTTAAAAGGATTTTTATGAGCCACAAGAAATCCACCCAAATCCACCTCTCAGGTCAATTGGGTTCCAGATAAGTCCTGCACCTATTGTCTATCTCAGAGAGTGGGATACCCCCACCCCCTTTTCCTGGCTTTGGGACTCTTCCTCCCCAGTTACCTGCACCCAACACCAGCTGATTGGTGAGTTTACCCTACTGGTTGGCATAAACACTTCCCTTTGTCCAAAAAAAAAAAAAAACTACTGGAACTTCTCATTCAATGGGCAACAGAGGTACCCACAATCACGGCCTTCAAGGCTACAGTTAATGCTTCTCACCAAACCTCACACAGACACTTCCCTTAGGTGAATAATTTTTTTTTCTTTTTACTGACACAGTTTCCCAGCTTTCCTTTTCCTCATGCATCAAAAATTCTAGTACTAAGTGAGACCATGTCCTCAGGCATCTTTTACATGGCCTCTGGCACAGATCATGAGGACCTGTTCTACCAGCTTGCATCATCGAGTCTCTGGTTCTGCTGTAGTTTGTGGTGATGCCTCAAAGTCTGGCAGAACCAATTTACTTTTCTCTCTCCACCCATGGGAATCACGTACTCTACCGTACCTCCAGGCTGTCCTCTGGGGTGTCCCTTAGATAATTTCAAATTCCTACACCTAGTGCCCTCTTTAAGTTTACATGCCTCTAAGTTTACATACTAAACTTGGCCTCAGTATTCCTTAAATGACAGATCCAAAACGAGACCTTTTTATTATTGTCAGCAATTGGGTAAATGGAGGTTCCCTATGTTCTAGATTTTTCTCCATTTTTTTCTTTAAACCTTCCAGCTCTTCTTCACTTATAAGTTTCTCCTTAACGCACTTAACTTTGTCCTCTGCCCACATCTGTGTTCCAGTCTCTTTCCAGGTGTTTCCTACATCCAAAACAATGCCAGAACAGTTACCCACAGGTGCTCCAGCATAACTTTGCAAACTGTGTCAAGCCTGACTTGCACTTTCCCTCCAAGCCACAGATGTTCTCAGCTCCTGTACAGCAAATGAAACAGCCTTTGGTCTCCCTATCGCCATCCCAGTGACAGTAGTAGCCAAAGATGATTGATTTCTTTGCCCCCACCCCCAATTCATGTATTATCAACAAAGAGCTAAAATGGTGTGCTTCAGGCCCAGGACAAACCGCTCCAGGTTCTCTCAGTCCCAATCCGCTGCTGGGCAGGCTAGCAAACCCCACTGTCTACCCTAAACTTTCCAGGGCAGGGGCTTCCCCTCTTCCTCACCCTGTTATCTGGACATTTTGGTTCTCTCTCTCTTCCTCTCTGTCTCTCTCTCTCTCTGTTTCTCTCATATGCCCCCCCTCTTACCAAGGGCTGCTTCCAATGAACCTATATTTATATACTTTAACTTGCCTTACATAAGAAGCAGTCCAAACTCCTCATTTTTTAACTATAGGAAAAGGGAGGAAAGTTAGCATATAGACAGCCTACTTCTAGGTGGCCTTATAGCCTATGAGGTCATCATGTGCCTCCTGCCAGGTGTATGGCAGACACACTTTGTCTTGCCCTCGATGCTCAGTATCTCTTCCATTTCTCTACTGGGGTGTCTCCTCTGCCCCTCTCTCTTTCTTTATCCACATGGCCCACTCAGGACCTAACTCTCTTTCTTTCCCTTCCTCCAAATAAACTTCTTTCATATCAGATCTGTTGTACACATGGCATTTTAAAAACTTTATCATAACATCTTATCCAGACTTTATCAGAGGCCACCCTTCCTTCTTTAACAAATTATTCTATTGAAAGAAGAAATAAGAAGAGCCTGGAAGAGTCATATTTTTTAATCCAAAAAGCTATTATATAGCATTTTCTTTACAAATTGTATTTTACTATCTACTTTTGTTGTTTTGTGGCGAAAAAAACCCCAAACAAACAAACAAACAAAAAGCTAAAAACAACATGAGGGAGGAAATATTTGGCACAATTCCAGGTTACATCCATCGTTGTAGGGAAGTTGACAAGGAAACTCGAGCACCTAGTCACATCCTATACACAGTAAACAACAAAGAGAATAAGCACATTCTTCCTTGTTTGGTTGCTATCATCTAGCTTTTCCTATCTCATGCAGGGCAAGAGCCCTTGCCTAGGTAACGGTGGCACCCCAGTGGGATGTCACTATCTCCTAGATTATCAATTAAAGCAGCTCCCGACATACATGATCAAAAGCCAACATATCTATTATCTTGATAAGATTGTCTTCCAACATGATTTCAGATTGTTTCTGTTTCACCATTAAAAATAACCAAAACTTGGCAGGTTTCAACATCTTCACTGACATATTGCAGTTACCAGATGCAAACTGTATATTCATTTTTCCATCTTTCAAACTTTTCATTTCCCAAATGTTTTTAATTACTTCAAAAGTACAGAAATGTGATTTAGAAGGCAAATTCAAAGTTAACATAAGTGACTTTCATAGCCCTTCCCACAGTGATATATGCTAGATATACAGATTTATATCAATCTTAAGCCTGTGATTTTTTTAAGAGATGTACCTAGAAGGTTCGTTCAGATGTTAACATAAAATACATCGCACATTTTACTCTATAAAAAGTGATTAATTCTGGTAACACATATATGTAATAGCACTACTGAAATAAAAATAATAAGCAACACAACTTCAAAAAGTGTTTTATACACCTTTGTAGGTCTTTCCCAATGTCAAGTATATTAAGGATCACTATTTTATGTTTTGTTTTGTTTTGTTTTCCTGGCTAGGGTTTTCTATTGATTATAACCCAAATTCGTTTTCTCTATCTGCTTCAGCAGCAAATCTTTTTTTTTTTTAATTTTATTTTTTTTATCAGTTACATTTTATTAACTCTGTATCCCAGCCGTGTCCCACTCCCTCATTCCCTCCCAATCCCACCCTCCCTCTCTCATCTCCACCATGCCCCTTGCCAAGTCCACTGATGGGGGAACCTCCTCCCCATTCATCTGATCCTGTTTTATCAGGTATCTTCAGGACTGGATGTGAAGCCCTCCTCTGTGGCCTAACAGGACTGCTCCCTCCTTGGGGGATGGAGCGGTCAAAGAGCCAGCCACTGAGTTCCTGTTAGAAATAGTCCTTGTTCCCCTCACTATGGGAAACCAATTGGTTACTGAGCTACCACAGTCTACATCTGAGCAGAGGTTCTAGGTTATATCCATACGTGGTCCTTGGTTGAATGTCAGTCTCAGAAAAGACCCTGTGCCCAGATATATTTGGTCCTTGTAGAGCTCCTATCCTTTCCCCATCATACTAACTCCCCTTCTTTCATATGATTCCCTGAACTCTGCCGAAGGTTTGGTCATGAGTCTTTGTATCTGCTTTGAAAACACTGCTAGTTAGAGTCTTTCAGATGCACTTAGTAGACTCCTGTCATATGTTCAATGCACATCCCATCTGTTTTTCTAAATGAGGATTGATCATCTAACCCCATGTCTGCTCTCTTGATTATCTTTTTTTAGGTATATAGATTTCATTATGTTTATCATATCTTATAGGTCTATATAAGTGAGTATATACCATATTTGTTTTTCTCCTTCTGGGATATTTCACTCAGAATGATCTTTTCTAGATCCCACCATTTGCCTGCAAATTTCATGATTTCCTCCTTTTTGATTGCTGAATAGTATTCCATTGTGTAAAAATACCACAATTTCTGAACCCATTCCTCCGTTGATGGACATCTGGGTTGTTTCCAGGTTCTGGCTATTACAAATAAAGCTGCTATAAACATGGTTGAGCAAGTATCCCTTTTGTGTACTTGAGCAAAGTTTGGGTATATACCTAGCAGTGGTATAGCTGGGTCTTGAGGAAGCACTATTCCTAATTGTCTGAGAAAGCGCCAGATAGATTTCCAGAGTGGTTGTACCAGTTTACATTCCCACCAGCAGTGGAGGAGGGTTCCCCTTTCTCCACAACCTCTCCAGCATGTGTTGTCACTTGAGTTTTTCATCTTGGCCATTCTGATGGGTGTAAGGTGAAATCTCAGGGTCGTTTTGATTTGCATTTCCCTGATGGCTAATGAGGTTGAGCATTTCTTTAAGTGCTTCTCTGCCATTCGATATTCCTCTGTCGAGAATTTTCTGTTTAGCTCTGTTCCCCATTTTATAATTGGATTACTTGGTTTGCTTCAGCAGCAAATCTTAACATGCTGATTTTTTTCACTGTATAATTTTAGCTATTTTTTCTAATTGATCTAAGCATTGTAAAGTGCTTCTTAATTCATCATAATCTACTGCAAACAAATATAAAATTAATTCTGGTAAAATGTAGCAATTTGGAGGGAGGGTGGGATTCAGCGGAAATGAGGGAGGAGGCTACAGCTAAGATACAGAGTGAATAAACTTTATTTAATATAAAAAAATAAAAAAAATTTAAAAAATAAATAAATGTTTTTAAATGAATTAAAAAAAGAAAACAGAAATGACAGGCAAGAGTGTGTATATGTGTGTGTACACAAACATATATAAATGTGTGTAAATATGTATATGTGTATAGATAAAAACTAAACAGTTCACATTTACATATTTATGTTTATATATAACAATCAAAGAACAGGTGGCTATGAATTTGAGAAGGACTGAGGTGATGGACATGAGAGGGGTTTGATGGAGAATAGAGAAGGAGAAATGTTGTAATTATATTATTATTAAAATTATAAAAAAAGTAGCAATTTTCTCCTACCTCCACTTGTGTATATGTCTCTGTATTCAGAAGACCACAGTACACTGATATTACTTTATTTACTGTATCCTTTAAACAGCTCAAGAAAACAAAATATACTTTCTCAGTCATCTATATTTACCCATTTACTTAATCATTTGTAATTCTTATTCTTGTCAATAATTATGGACGTCAGTTTTCACATAACACCTTTACTTTCATTGGAAAGAACTGTTTTTAATAACAAACTGTTTCCATCTTTATTTGAGACTGCCTTTTTAACACTTACAGTTCCAAAAAGTAATTTCCTAAACAAGAAATTCTTACTTGGTGTGTTTTGCTGTGGCTCTTGTTTCTCTTTCAGAGCTTCAGGTAGGTTTGACAATGTCTTCTGACCCATGTTGTCTAAGGAGAAGTGAGTTGCTGTTCTCACTGGGGCTTTCCTGTTGAGACCACATCCAATATAAATATATTTCTGTTTCTCCCACTTGGGGGTTGTTGCGATTCATGAAACTATGGGAGGTATTTTGTATCAATGTTTTGAAATTTCCTTTAATTATTTCTAAAAAAAAAAAAAAAAAAATTCTTTCTGGTTCTTTCTTGATCTTCTCCCTCTGAGAATCTGTTACATCATACACATTGGTAAGCATGTTGTTGATATACCAGACTCTGCAGGTCTGCTTATTTGTTTTTGTGTTCTTTCCTCTAGGTGGAATGACATGCAAGGATCTATTTGATGTTTGCTGATTCTCAACAACTCCTGCTGAACCCTTAGATTGCATTTGGATTTAGGGACAGGTGTGGTGGCACACACCTATAATCCCAGCACTTGGGGAGCCAGAGGCAGCTGGATCTCTATGAGTTCAAGGTCACTGTACTTTATAAAGTGAGACCAGGATAGCCAAGGCTACACAGAAAAACCCTGTGTTGGGGAGAGAAAAATGAGAGCAAAACGATATTTTGGTATGTGGCATCTTTTTGCTGCTATTCTCTTATTCCAATTCTTTGTGTTTGTATACTCTTTCGGTACTTGGCTTCCTTGAGTTATGGGAACTTACCTATAACAGTCACTTAAAAGTCTTTCCTTGTTAAATCACACATCTAGACCTACTGAGAGGGTTTCTTTTGACTACTTTTGTCCCTGTATCTATGTCACCCTCCCCTGTTTTTCTTCATGTTTCACTGTTTTTGTTCAAAATTTGGCTTGTTAAATAACACATAGTAGTTATTTTGGATTTTATTATTTTCTCCAATACTTACTGTTATTCCCCACACTTTGTTGCTGGCATTTTATTTTGGAAGTCATGTTAGTTTAAGATTTTTGTCACTAAGGCATAAGAATGAGGAAAGCAATCTAAGCAGAGGAAATATTTATCATGTCTCATGGTCTTAGAGGTTTCAACCATGGTCCCTGGGTGCATCACAAAATGCCTGAGGGTAGAAAATAGCAACTTCTGTTTGTGATAGCTAGAAGAGAGAAAAAGACAGAAGAGCATAGGACAAGATATGTAACCCTCCCCAAAAACTTACCAAAATGTTCTTTTTATATGGCACTACCTCAGACAGAAGACAAACAGAGTAAACTAAGATGAGCCCATTGGGGCTCACAAGACTGAGCCACCAACCAAAGAGCATTCGTGAGTTAGAACCAGACCCCCTACACATAATTAACAGGTATGCAGCTTGGTCATCATTTCGGTCCCCTAACTTAGGGAATAGGGACTATCATGACTGTGTTGTCTGCCTTTGGATCCCTTTCACCTAGCTGGATTATTTTGTCTGGCCTCAGTGGAAGAGGATGTGCTTAGTTCTGCTGTGACTTGAGGTGCCAAAGTGGGTTGCTACCGCTTAGGGGCCTCCCTTTTTCTGAGAATAAGAAGTGGGAGAATTGGGAAGAATGCTTCAATACAGACAGAACACCAAGCTCAGTCCACTATGCCACAATCTGCAGTTATCTTCAGATTAAGTAGGCCATGGAAATCATGTGGCTCTCCTCAACTGTTTCCCTTCAAGAAATCACCTTTTGTTTCTGGGTGGCCAGTAGCTTAAAGCCATTCTTTCAAAAGAATTTTTAAGACATATTTTTAAATTGTCTTAAATAGGCAATCTGATGTCTATTATCTATGTTGCTCAAAAGCAGAGTCAAAAATCCTAATTTTCTTTGAGGAAACAGCATTTTATTTAGTCTATTAGGGACTTTCATTAATTTGTTTATCCAGTCTTAGTTGTGGAACATGAACTTCTCAAAAATAGTTAGCTTCTATGTTTCTCATTGGTAAAACCGTGGAGACAAATTAAAACAGAAATATTCAGTAAGAGGATATGCAGCTATAATCACCATCTTAGCCTCTCGATGCTGAGCTGTCCAGATGAGAAACCTGCTTTCCCTCATCCAGATTCACATCCCTCACCTCACTAATCAGTTGTCCAACTTCCCATGCTGGGTTTGATATGCCTACGTTATTTACATGAGAATGCAAATATGCTTTCTTTCTTTATGAAAGTCAGTTTCTCTTCTCCCGCCTTGCTCTCAGAAAAGGAAAATGTTTCCTATCCTTTCTCTTCAAGCATGTATTTATTTCATTTTTCTCTCATTAAATTAATTTTATTTGAATAAAAGAGCAATAATTATATTTAGGTACAAGATAGAAAACAACACAGTGGGATGTATAAATAGAGTTTAATTGCACTAATTACTTGCATTAATTATGTTAACTTAAAAAAAAACACTTATGGAGTACCACCAGCACTGAAAGGTACATTATTCTCCTTCTATCTCCTTCAAATTTTCTATCCTTGCCTGGAATAATCAACTATCATTTGACACATGGAAAAATAAGTACCCAACAAAATCTCAATTAAAATTATATTTAAAACACTTAATTTCAGAGATAAAATAGAAATGGATATATGATACAAGGATCCACATCAGACAGAAGTAACAGAACTACATCTTGACTAGTGAGAATGGACAGGCACAGATGAAAAAGCCTTGCAATGTGCCTTCCAGAGCCTGTTAGAAAACATCAGTGTTCCTCAGCAGACAGCACTGAGAGATGCCTTTTTATTTCTTTAACTAGACAGTTACTTTTCATACACTGACTTGAGTAATTTTAGATTTTATTACTGTCATCTGTTACACACAGAAAGAATTGGGTGGGTGAGTGAGTATGTAATTTTGCACAAGGCAAGAGCATCAGCATAAAGGCAGCTTGTGAGCACAGAGAGTTTAATTTCCTGTGCTACACTGAGCAGGTGAAAGCATAGGCTGTCTCTTGGGTGTTCATTTCAAACAACTAATTTTTATTTGGAGCTGGGACACTTGATGCTTACTGAGTCTCACTCTCTTTCTCTGTCTCTCTCCCTAATCTTAGCTTACCAAGGCTATTTTTCTCTCTTAAGATTTAATAAATTCCAAAACCAATCTGAAACAGTTTGTGTGGAGACATTATATAGAAAACTTAATACATTCTTTCTCAGAATTTAAAAGTTTACTTTGTTATGCTTGAGTGACAAAAACCACATATATACAAACACATGCACACAATAAGAAATGATGAGTGGTGGTGGTGGCACACATCTTTAATTCTAGCACTTGGGAGTCAGAGGCAAGCAGATCTCTGATTTCAAGGCCAGGCTGATCTGCAGAGTGAGCACCAAGACAGCCAAGACTACAGAAAAGAAACCTTTTCAAAAGAAAAGACAATGACCCCCATAGATTTACAGGGTAGGGCATTATTGGATGAGTGGCTTTGTTGAAGTAGGTGTGGTCTGATTGGAGGAAGTACCATAAAGGGTAAGCTGTGAAATTTCAGATGCTCAGTCCAGGCCCAGTGTCACTTCTTCCTGCTTCCTACCAATCCATATATAGAATTCTTAGCTACTTCTACAGCATCATGTCTGGCTGCATGCAAATTCTTCCCACCATGACAATAATGGACTAAACCTCTGAAAAATAAGTCAGCCTTATTTAAAAGTTTCCTTGAGATCCAGTGTGCATGGTGTCTGAGTAGCAGGACCATAATAACTGCAGAATGAGTGAGAGGCCATGCTACAGACTTCAAAACACCAGCATCTTTGTTTCTTAGCTAAGAGCCCACAGGTGTTGGGAACAAGCGGTTCCAACCTCTAGCTACCCAACTCCTTCAATACAGGGAAACAGTCTGTGAGGACTGTCAAGACGTCAGGAGCATACAGGGTCTCGCTCCAAGACGGCAGTGCCCAACACTCATGGTGTCAGTGCACCCTGAACTCAGAGACCACAGAGCAAGCAAGCAAGTAGGAGGCTGACTGCAGGGATTTCCTGTCAAGAGAAAGGCTTCTGGGTACCTGAAGAGCTGTTCTGGACATCAGGTTTATACAGGCTAGATAACTCCACTCCAATCCCCTCCCTGAGGGTCTAACTGGGGCACAGGCACCTGAGGAGAATTTGTGGCATTTCATAAGATCCTGCAGCTAGTCCACAACCCAACCCAACAACCCTAGGAGGGCTGTTCCAGGAATATCCAGTCTCCTGCTGAGGGCTCTTCCAGGCATCCTCCAAAAATCCAGTGGACACCAGGAAGAACCAATCAACACCAGAGACAATGAGATAGCTAATGGCCAGCATAAGAGCACAATCAAAAAAGCCAAAGGAACATGATATCACTAGAACCCAGTTATCCTGGTGCTAGCAGCTCAGGATACACTAATGCAACTGAAACACAAGAAAATAACCTTAAATCTATGCTTATAAAGATGATAGAGGCCATTAAAGAGGAAATTAATAAATCCCTTAAAGAAATACAAGAAAATAAAAACAAACCAGTGAATGAAACAAATAATATGGTTCAAGACCTGAAAATGGAAATAAATACAATAAAGGAAACACAAGCTGAGGACATCCTGGAGAAGGAAAAGAATAAAATGGGAACTAAAGAGGTAACCACCATCAACAGAATACAAGAGATGGAGGAAAGAATCTCAGATGTGAAAGACACAATCAAAGAAATTGATACATCTGTCAAAGAAAAGGTTAAAACTAAAAAAAAAAAAAAATTTTGACACAAAACTTCCAAGAAATCAAGGACACTATGAAAAGATAAAAACCTAAGAATAATAGGAATAGAAGATTCTTAGAAAATATTAAAAAATTCATAAAAGAAAATTTTCCCAACCTAGGAAAGAGATGCCTGTAAATATACAAGAGGTCTACTAAACACCAAATAGATTAGACCAGAAGAGAAAATCCTCCCACCACATAATAATCAAGACAGTAAATGTACAGAGCAAAGAAAAATCTTAAAAACTTGAGGGAGCTTTTTAGTTTCATGAGGTCCCATTTACTGATTGTTGATCTTAGAGCTTGTGCTGTCGATGTTCTTATCAAGTAGTCCCCTGTGCCAATGAGTTCTAGGCTCTTCCGCACTATTTCTTCTAACCTATTTAATGGGTCTGCTTTTATGTTGAGGTTTTTGATCCATTTGGACTTCAGTTTTGTGCAGGGTGATAAATACAGATCTATTTTCATTTTTCTGCATGTGGACATCCAGTTGGACCAGCACCATTTGTTGAAGATGCTGTCTTTTTTTTCCATTCAATGGTTTTTGCTTCTTTGTCAAAAATCAAGTATCCATAGATGGGTGGGTTTATTTCTGGTTCTTCTATTCAGTTCCATTGATCCACTATTCTGTTTATACGCAATACCACGTAGTTTTTATTACTATTGCTCTGTAGTACAGCTTGAGATCAGGGATGGAGATACCTCCAGATGATCTGTTGTTTTACATGACCATTTTGAAAATTCTGGGTTTTTTGTTTCTCCATATGAAATTTAGAATTTTTCTTTCAAGGTCTGTAAAGAATTATGTTCGTATTTTGATGGGAATTGCATGAATCTGTAGATTGCTTTTGGCAGAAGGGCCATTTTCACTATGCTAATCCTACCAATCCATGAGCACGGGAGATCTTTCCATCTTCTGATATCTTCTTCAATTTTTTTTCTTCAGAGACGTGAAATTTTTCTCAGACAGGTCTTTCCCTTGCTTGGTTAGAGTCACAACAAGGTACTTTATGTTTTTAGTGGCTATTGTGAAGGGTGTTGTTTCCCTAATTTCTTTCTTGGCCCTTTTGTCTTTGTTATACAGGAGGGCTTCTGATTTTTTTGAGTTGATTTTGTATCCAACCACTTTGCTGAAGGTGTTTATCAGCTGAAGGAGTTCTCCGGTTGAATTTTTGAGGTTGCTCATGTGTACTATCATATCATCTGCGAATAGTGATACTTTGACTTCTTCCTTTCTCATTTGTATCCCCTTGATCTCCTTTAGTTGTCTTATTGCTCTAGCTAGGACTTCAAGTACTATGTTGAAGAGATATGACCTCCCCAGCCCCTGTGGGAGAAGCAGCCTAGCAAGGCCACAGAAGAGGACATTGTATCCAGTCTTGATAAGCTAGGGTCAATGGAAAGGGAGGAGGACCTCCCTTATCAGTGGACTTAGAGAGGGGTGGCAGGGAGGAGATCAGGGAGGGAGGGTCAGATTGGGGGGAATGAGAAAAGGAGCTACAGCTGGGATACAAAGTTAAATTTTAATTAATATAAAAAATAAAAATATATATGTGTTTCAATGGGAAAAAAATTTAGGGAGAAAAGGCAAAGTAACACATTACGGCAAATCTATCATAATCATACCTGACTTTTCCACAAAGACTCTAAAAGAAAAGAGGGCCGGGGCAGATGTCTTGAAAACCCTAAGAGAGATCTCGGGGGCAAGATGGCGGCACTGGGAGGACTCTCATTCTGAGGAGCAGCAGAACAGGATTGGCACAGTGACCAGCAATCAGAACTCGCGGCCATAAAACACAAGGGATTGTGCTTCACAGGAGAGAGGATACCCCAGGGTGGGGGATTCAATCAGCTTTAACTCACCCGGCTAAACCACAGAAGAGATCCCGTTTCACCAGGCACTTGGTCGCCAGCCCAGACCTACACGCCAGTGCGATCTGGACACAGTCCCAGACTGAACTGTGGGCCCACAACGCCATAGAATGGATTTCTCAGTCGAAATATAACCCCACAGAGCAGGAAACAATTGGGACCGACCTCAGGTTACCCAGACATCCCCTGGAAAAGACTCGGGTTCCGCCAGCGCCCCAGGAGCCAGCCCGGACCCAGAGCCGGGAGCACCTGCACTGAGCCCTTCCTGCGCACCTGATTCGCCGCCTCAGATAGAACTGTGGGCACCAGGGCACCAGGGCACCAGACTGCGTGTCTCTGGCAGGAGGAAACCCCAAGCAGAGAGGGTCAGCAGCTCTAACGCTTAGGACCCCTAGAACCAAAACACTTCCTGGACTCACGCAGACTCTAGTGCAGGCAAGAGCACTGTGCTCTGCCACTATTATTGACTTCCCCTAGGGCACTGGGACACACAGCTGCATCCTCAGAACTACAAAAGCCAGAGAGCCATTACAGTAACACTCAGATACTGTGCCAGGAATCAACCAGTTATCACTAGCTAAACTGTCAAAACTGTGGGAATCCCTGGTCCTTCAAGAGGGCTGCACGCACAGCCTCAGGACCAGAGCAGTGCCTGCAGCCGCCATCCCAGACAGAGACACACAGCTTCTGGTCCAGAGTGAGGCACCCAGCCTCCAGACCAGAGCAGTGCCTCCAGGCGTCAACTCAACCTAGGTGCACATTCTCCAGGTCCAGAGCAGAGCAATCAGCCTCTGGCCCAGAGACTTGCTGGGTGCACCTCCCACTTTCCCAGACAAAACTGTGCGCCCCAGGATAACAGACTGAGTTTCCCTGTTGGGAGAAAACCCCACAGCTAGGGAATCAGCAGGTTCTTCAAAGGACTGTACCTGGAAATTTAGTGAGCAGCAGCACACTAAATTTATAACAAGAAACCCAGCAGTGGGGCAGCTGTCTTGAGAAATTATATGGGTAAGAGGAGATCCCCCACTGCCTAACATAGACCACAGCTACTACTCAGGGCTATAAACCTGAGGTGAGCAGTGGCAACTCCTGAGAAACACTGGGCATACAGTGACCATAACCAAAAAGCAGAGAAGGACTCCTTCAGGAAAAATCATCTTCTGGCCAAGGGGATACTCCCTACCTCAGGACTCCAGGAAGCACAGAAACTAACAGCGAACACCTAAATCAGCCCAATGGGTAGAGGTCAGCGTAAAGGTTCAAACAACAAAAGATAGAGAAATATGGCATCTCCAGAACCCAGCCATCCAGGGGCGACAGCCCTGAACAATGCAGCATAATAGAAAATCAAGAAGATGATCTTACATCTATGTTGATGAAGAGGATAATACAGAAAACAAAAAATTACATAAAGAATTAGAGGAAGATAAAACCAAACAGATCATGGCTATCTGTAAAGAAATGGAGGAAGATAAAGCCAAGATTAGGGCCATCCTTGAAGAAATACGGGAAGATGCAGCCAAACAGCTTGACGCCTTCAGAGAAGAAATAATTAAATCACTGAAAGAAATCAAAGAGACAGAGTTGAAGGAACTAAAAGAAAAAGAGGAAAATACAAGCAGACAGGTGAAGGAAGTAAACTAAACAACTCAAGACCTGAAGATAGAAATAGAAAAATTAAAGAAAACACAAATGGAGGAAATAATGGAGAGGAAGAATTTAGGGAAGAAAACAAGAACTACCGAACTACCGAGGTAAGCATAACCAACAGAATACAAGAAATGGAAGAAAGAATCTCATGTGTAGAAGACACAATGGAAGAAATCGATGTATCTGACAAAGAAAATGTTAAATCCAAAAAATTCCTGACACAGACCGTCCAAGAAATCCAAGACAATATGAAAAGACAAAATCTAAGAATAATAGGAATAGAGGAAAAAGAAGACTCCCTTCTCCAAGGCCCAGAAAATATTTTCAACAAAATCATTGAAGAAAATTTCCCCAAGTTAAAGGAGAAGCCAATAAGGATACATGAGGCCTACAGAACACCCAACAAATTTGACCAGAAAAGAAAATCCTCCAGCCACATAATAATCAAAACAGTAAGTATACAGAACAAAGAAAAAATACTAAAAGCTGCAAGGGAAAAAGGCCAAGTAACATATAACAGCAAACACATTAGAATCACACCTGACTTTTCAACAGAAACTATGAAAGCCAGAAGGCCTGGACAGATATCATACAGACCCTAAGAGAACACAGATGTCAACCCAGGCTACTAGACCCTGCAAAACTCTCAGTCCTCATAGACGGAGAAAACAAGATATTCAATGACAAAAACAAATTTCAACAATACCTACACACAAATCCAGCATTACAGAAGACACTGGAAGGGAAAATACAACCCAAGAAAATTAGCTTCTGTCAAGAAAACACAGGAAATAATTAACCATACTACAGCAAAACCAAAAGCAACCAAGCACACAAACTTATGAACACAGCCAACATCAAAATCAAAGGATCTAACAGCCACTGGTTATTAATCTCTCTCAACATCAATGGACTCAACTCTCCAGTAAAAAGACACAGATTAACAGAATGGATACATAAAAAAAAAAAAAAAAAAACCAGCACTCTGGTGCATACAAGAAAAACACATAAGGCACAAAGATAGACATTACCTGAGGGTAAAAGTTTGGAAGACGACTTTCCAAGCAAATGGACCCAAGAAACAAGCAGGAGTAGCCATTCTAATATCTGATAAAATAGACTTTCAACCAAAATTAATAAAAAGAGTTGAGGAAAGACACTTCATACTCATCACGGGAAAATTCCACCGGGAAGACATCAAAATCCTGAACATCTATGCCCCAAATACAAGAGCACCCACATTTGTGAAAGAAACATTGATAAAATTTAAACCACAAATAGATCCCCACACATTAATAGTGTGAGACTTCAACACCCCACTCTCAACAAATGACAGGTCAACAAAACAGAAATTAAACAAAGAAACAATATCTCTGACAGAGGTCATGAATCAAATGGACCTCACAGACATCTACCGAACTTTACACCCAAACACAAAAGAATTTACCTTCTTCTCAGCACCTCATGGAACCTTCTCCAAAATAGAGCATATAGTTGGTCACAAAGCAAGCCTCAACAGATACAAGAAGACTGAAATAATCCCTTGTATCCTGTCTGATCACCATGGAGTAAAGCTGGACTTCAACAACAACAGAAATAGCAAAAAGCCTACACACACATGGAAACTGAACAACTTGTTACTAAATGACAGCTGGGTCAGGGAAGAAATAAAGAAAAAAATTAAAGCCTTTCTAGAACTCAATGAAAATGAAGACACAACATACCCAAACTTATGGGACACAATGAAAGCAGTGCTAAGAGGAAAGTTCATAGCACTAAGTGCCTTCAAGAAGAAATTCGAGACAGCTCATTCAAGCAACCTAATGGCCCACTTAAAAACCCTAGAAAAAGAAGAAGCAGACACACAAAAAAGGAGTAGACGGCTGGAAATAATCAAACTCAGAGCTGAAAACAATCAATTAGAAACAAATAAAACAATTCAAAGAATCAATGAAACCAAGAGCTGGGTCTTTGAGAAAATCAACAAGATTGACAAACCCTTAGCCAAGCTAACTAAAAGGCAGAGAGACACCACGCAAATCAACAATGAAAAGGGGGACATAAGTACAGACACTGAGGAAATCAAAACAATCATTAGGACTTACTTCAAAAGTCTATACTCAACAAAATTTGAAAATCTAAATGAAATGGACAATTTTCTTGATCAATTTGACTTACCAAAGCTGAATCAGGACCAGGTAAATCAATTAAATAGTCCTCTATCCCCCAAAGAAATAGAAGCAGTCATTAAAAGTCTCCCATCCAAAAAAAGCCCAGGACCAGATGGCTTCAGCGCAGAATTCTACCAGACCTTCAAAGAAGAGCTAACTCCAATTCTCTTCAAACTATTCCACAAAATAGAAACAGAAGGAACATTACCAAACTCATTCTATGAAACCACAATCACCTTGGTACCTAAACCTCACAAAGACTCAACAAAGAAAGAAAATTTCAGGCCAATCTCCCTTATGAACATTGATGCAAAAATACTTAACAAAATACTTGAAAACCGAACCCAAGAACACATCAAAGATATTATCCACTATGACCAAGTAGGCTTCATCCCAGGTATGCAGGGGTGGTTCAATATATGGAAATCCATTAATGTGATCCACCATATTAACAAACTGAAAGAAAAACACCACATGATAATCTCCCTAGATGCTTAAAAAGCATTTGATAAAATCCAACATCCATTCATGTTTAAAGTACTGGAGAGATCAGGGATACAAGGCACATATCTAAACATAGTAAAGGTGATATACAGCAAGCCTATAGCCAATATCAAACTGAATGAAGAGAAACTTAAAGCAATCCCACTGAAATCAGGGACAAGACAAGGCTGCCCACTCTCTCCATATCTCTTCAACATAGTGCTGGAAGTCCTTGCTAGAGCAATAAGACAGTTGAAGGAGATCAAGGAGATACAGATGGGAAAGGAAGAAGTCAAATTATCACTATTTGCAGATGATATGATAGTATACATGAGTAACCCCCAAAACTTTACCAGGGAACTCCTACAGCTTATAAACACCTTCAGCAAAGTGGCCGGATACAAAATTAACTCAAAAAAATCAGTAGCACTCCTGTATACAAAAGACAAAAGGGCTGAGAAAGACATTAGAGAAACAACACCCTTCACAATAGCCACAAATGACATAAGGTACCTTGCTGTAACCCTAACCAAGCAAGTCAAAAATTGTATGAAAAAAATTTTAAGTCTCTGAAGAAAGAATTAGAGGAAGATATGAGAAGATGGAAAGATCTCCCATGCTCATGGCTTGGCAGGATTAACAGTAAAAATGGCCATCTTAACAAAAGCAATCTACAGATTTAATGCAATTCCCATCAAATTGCCAACACAATTCTTTACAGACCTGGAAAGAAAAATTCTCAACTTCGTATGGAATAACAAGAAACCAAGAATTGCTAAAACAATCCTCTACAATAAAAGATTGTCTAGAGGTATCTCCATCCCTGATCTCAAGCTGTGCTATAGAGCAACAGTTATAAAAACTGCATGGTACTGGCATGGTAACAGATTGGTGGATCAATGGAACTGAACAGAAGACCCAGAAATAAACCCACGCACTTATGGACACCTGATTTTTGACAAAGGTGCCAAAACCATACAATGGAAAAAGGATAGCATCTTCAACAAATGGTGCTGGTCCAACTGGATGTCTACATGTAGAAAAATAAAAATAGATCCATACTTATCACCCTGCACAAAACTGAAGTCCAATTGGATCAAAGACCTCAACATAAAACCGGACACATTTAATTAGCTAGAAAAAAAACGTGGGGAATAGAGTAGAATTCATTGGTACAGGAGAAAACTTCCTGAACAGAACAGCACAGCAGAGGCTCTAAGAGCAACAATCAATAAAGGGGACCTCATGAAATTGAAAAGCTTCTGTAAAGCAAAGGACAACATCGTCAAAACAAAGTGACTCCCTACAGATTGGGAAAGAATCATCACCAACCCTTTATCTGACAGAGGCCTCATATCCAGTATATAGAAAGAACTAAAGAAGCTGAAAAGCAGCAAACCAAGTAATCCACTTAAAAATGGGCTACAGAGCTAAAAAGAGAATTCTCTGTAGAGGAATATCGAATGGCAGAGAAGCACTTAAAGAAATGCTCAACTTCATTAGACATTAGGGAAATGCAAATCAAAACAACCCTGAGATTTCACCTTACACCCATCAGAATGACCAAGATGAAAAACTCAAGGGACAACACATGCTGGAGAGGTTGTGGAGAAAGGGGAACCCTCCTCCACTGCTGGTGGGAATGTAACCTTGTACAACCACTCTGGAAATCAATCTGGTGCTTTCTCAGACAACTAGGAATAGCGCTTCCTCAAGATCCAGCCATACCACTCCTAGGCATATACCCAAAATAGGCTCAAGTACACAAAATGGACATTTGCTCAACCATGTTTGTAGCAGCTTTATTTATAATAGCCAGAAGCTGGAAACAACCCAGATGCCCCTCAACTGAAGAATGGATGCAGAAACTGTGGTACTTCTATACAATGGAGTATTACTCAGCAATGAAAAATAAGGAAATCATGAAATTTGCAGGTAAATGGTGGGATCTGGAAAGGATCATCCTGAGTGAGTTGTCCCAGAAGCCAAAAGACACACATAGTATATACTCACTCATATAAACATACAACATAGAATAAACCCACTAAAATCTGTACATCTAAACAAACTATTCAAAGAAAGGACCCTAACTAATATGTTCAATCCCCATCCTGAAAGGCAAAAAGGATGGACATCAGAAGAAAAAAAAAAAAAAAAAACAGGGAACAACCTAGGAACCTGCTACAGAGGGCCTCTGAAAGCCTCAGCCATGCCGACTGTGAAAGCAGATGCTGAGCCTGAAGGCCAACTGATGGGCAGAATGAATGGAATTTTATGTAAGAAGTGGGAAATAGTAAAAGCGGGAGAGGATAGGAACTCCACAAGGAGAGCAACAGAACAAGAAAATTTGAACAAAGGGAGATTCCCAGAGACTCATACTCCAACCAAGGACTATCCGTGGAGATAACCTAGAACCCTGACAATGCATCCACTTCTGATGAGAACTAATAGACTAAGATCAGAAAGAAGGAGATGGAGAAGAGAGTATATCCCTGTCCCCTATCAGTGGACTTGGGGATGGGCATGCAGAAAGGGGGGGAGGGTGGCCCGGGAGGGGAGGAGGGAAGGGCTTATGGGGGAGTACAAAATGAATAAAGTGTAATTAATAAAAGTTAAAAAAAGAAATCCTTAATGTATAGAACAAAAAAGATCATTAAAATCTGCAAAGGAAAAAAAAAGCCAAGTAACCTATAAAGGCAGACCTGTTAGAATTACACCTGACTTTTCAGCAGAAACTCTAAGAACCAGAGAGTTCAGGACTGATGTGCTGCAGACTTTAAGAGACCACAGATGTCTTGACTATTATACCCAGCAAGAGACTTTCTATTACCATAAAGAAAGAAAACAAGATATTCCATGACAAAACCAAATTTAAACAGTACCTATCCACAAATCCTTCCCTACAGAATATACTTGAAGTAAAATTCTGGGGTTAACTATACCCCAGAAAACACAGGAAATAAAGATTCTCACACCAGCAAAACCAAGAGAAAGGAAACATACACACACACACTGCCACTACCAACATAAAAAAAATGAGAATTAACAATCATTGTTCACTAATATCTCTTAACATCCGTTCTCTAAGTAAATGGCATAGGCTAAGAGATTGGATGAGAAAACAGGATTCACCATTCTACTACATACAGGAAACACAGCTCAATAACAAAGATCAACATTATCTCAGAATAAAGAGATGGAAAAAGATTTTTCCAAGCAAGTGGATTCAAGAAACAAGCTGGTGTACCTAGTCTAATATATAACAAAATAGAATATCAACCAAAATTAATCAAGAGATTGGGAAGGATACATCATCAAAGAAAAAAAATCTTTCATAAGAGAAAAAAAATGACCAAGCTTAGATCTAAAGTTTGAATATCTATGCCCCAAATGCAAGAGCACACAGATTTGTAAAATAAATATTACTAAAGCTTAAATCACACATTGAACTGCACACATTAATAGTGGGATGAGGGGCTCTTTGACAATGTTACCAGGGGAAGTGGCATGGAAATGGTGAGACAGAACATGTTCAAACCCTGAAAATCTCAAATTTGAGATTTGAAATATCATTCTGATAACAGAAGGTGTGAGACAAAGCTCTCTCCTTGTTGCTTGCATTCCTCAGGAGCATGTGACATAACCTCAAGGTGGTTATAGGTGGTCAGTCATGTAAGTTTTTCACTTACAGTGTATTAGTCCAAACCAGTTAAATGCATTCACTTCAGAAATCCCTCCCAAGGGGTTTGGAGAGATAACTCAGTGTTTAAGAGCCCTGGCTGCACTTCTAGAAACCCCTTCCCATTGCCCAAGGGTCATATAATACTGTGCACCCTGGAATAAGGGGGATCATGCATATAAGCTCTTTCTCTCTGTCTTTCTCACACACATGCACTTACACACACACACACACACACCGAAACTTGAGCTGTTTCACCAGTAAAGGAGTGCATAAGCTGTTTCACTAAATATCATCTAGCAGTCACTGTTTTATCCTCAAAGAAAGTCTTCACCCCACTGGCACTCACAGATGGACTGGAATCCTGCAGAGCCCACCCATTCCAGACTTCTGTTTTCTCCTTCTCCACTCAGTGTCCAGCAGGGTCCAGGGCACCCTAGGGAGGTGAAGAGCATGGTAGTAGAGTGGGATCCTCTCATCAGTGGATAGGTCTTTCAGTCAGATACTAAACAGAGAAATAAAGACACTAAGAGACATTATGGTTCAAATGAATCTAACATGTATCTACAGGACATTTCACCCAAACAAAAGAATATACCTTCTTAGCACTTCACAGAATCTTCTCCAAAATACACCATATACTCTTTTAAAGAGCAAGTCTCAAGAGATTAAAAAATAAATTGAAGTCACCTCTGTATCTTATCAGACCACAGTGGATTATGCTGGGATTTAACAACAGAAACAAGACAGATGGGATGTGCATTGAATATATGACAGGAGTCTACCGCAGAAGGCATCTGAAAGACTCTACCTAGCAGTGTTTCAAAGCAGATACTAAGACTCATAAACAAACCTTCAGCAGAGTACAGGAAATCATATGAAAGAAGGGGAGTTAGTATGATGGGGAAAGGATATGAGCTCCACAAGGACCAAATATATCTGGGCACAGGGTCTTTTCTGAGACTGACATTCAACCAAGGCCCATGTATGGATATAACCTAGAACCTCTGCTTGGATGTAGCCCGTGGTAGCTCAGTAACCAATTGGTTTCCCATAGTAAGGGGAACAAGGACTATTTCTAACAGGAACTCAATGGCTGGCTCTTTGACCTCTCCACCACCCAAGGAAGGAGCAGTCCTGTTAGGCCACAGAAGAGGACTTTGCAGCCTGTCCTGAAGATACCTGATAAAACAGGGTCAGATGAATGGGGAGGAGGTCCCCCCATCAGTGGACTTGGAAAGGGGCACCGTGGAGATGAGGGAGGGAGGGTGAGATTGGGAGGGAATGAGGAAGCAGGATACAGCTGGAATACAGAGTTAATAAAATGTAACTAATAAGAAAAAAATAAAATTAAAAAAAACAGAAACAATAGAAAACCTACAAACTCATGGAAACTGAACAACTCTCTGCTGAAGGACCACTGGATCAAGGAAGAAATAAAGAAATTAAAGACTTCCTAGAATTCAATGAAAAGAATGCACAATATGCCCAAATTTATGGGACTCAACAAAAGTAGTGCTAAGAGGAAAGTTCATAGCAGTAAGTGCCTTCATAAAGAAATTAATAAATAATAAAATCTCAAACTAGCAACTTAATAGCACACCTGAAAGCACTGGAACAAAAAGAAGAAAACACATCCATGAGCAGTAGATGGCAGAAAAAAAAATCAAACTCAGGTGTTGTTGATTATCATTATTTACTATTGATTTATCTTTTAGTTAAACAGTGGTTATTCCTAAACCAGCTCAATACTCAGCAATGACAAACAAGGAAATCATGAAATTTGCAGGTAAATGGTGGGAACTAGAAAGGATTATCCTGAGTGAGCTGTCCCAGAAGCAGAAAGAAGCACATGGTATATACTCACTCATATAGACATATAATATAAGATAAACCTACTAAAATCTATACACCTAAAAAAAAAAAAAAAAAAACTAATCAAGAGGGAGGACCCTGACTAAAATGCTCAAGCCCCATCCCGAAAGGCAAAGAGGATGGACATCAAAAAAAGAAGAAAACAGGAAACAAGTTAGGAGTGTGACACAGAGGACCTCTGAAAGGCTCTGCCCTGCAGACTATCAAAGCAGATGCTGAGACTTATGGCCAACTGTTGGGCAGAGTGCATGGAATCTTATGAAAGAAGTAGGAAACAGTAAGATCTGGAGAGGACAGGAACTCCACAAGGAGAGCAACAGAACCAGAAAATTATAACACAAGGGTCTTTCCAGAGACTCATACTCCAACCAAGTACCAGGCATGGAGATAACCTAGAATCCCTGCACAGATGTAGCCCATGGCAGTTTAGTGTCCAAGCGGGTTACATAGTAATGTGGAAGAGGGACTGCCTCTGACATAAACTGATTGGCCTGCTCTTTGATCACCTCCCCCTGAGTTGGGGAGCAGCCTTACCAGAACACAGAAGATGACAGTGCAGCCACTCCTGATGAGATCTGATTGACTAGGAAGGAAGGAGAGGGGAACCTCCCCATCAGTGGACTTGGGGAAGGGCATGCATGAAGAAGGAGGAGGGAGGATGGGATTAGGAGGGGAGGAGAGAGGGGTTTATGGGGGGATACAAAGTGAATAAAGTATAATTAATAAAAGGTTTTTTTTTTAAAAAAAGAGCCTAGAATTTATTTAATTAACCTAGAGCACAATGCTAGGCAATAGTTACTCCATCCTAAACCTCCAATCCGGCATAGTTTTCTCCCATTCAGGTTTCCCACATTATAGTTGCTTTTAGCCACATCTTAGGTACAGTTTATCTCTCCCCAAGGTTCCAAACCCTCTTCTGCACAATCTCTCTCTCTGACCCTCCCATTTGCTTCCTTATCCTCCCCTACAGACCAGAATGCCCCACCCTATTCTCTGCATTGTACAGCATTGGCTGGTTGTTTTACTGATAAAACAGAGAAAAAATGGGGGCATGTTTGCACAAACTTGGGACAGGTGATGCTTAGAATAAGCATCACAATGCAATGTCCAGATTGAAACCAGATAGTGGGGTAGAGAAAACAGCATTTGAATGAACAAGGGTAAATTGTATACATTCCCCAAGAATATTAAACCAACACTTAGGGCTGAAATCAGTAAACAAGAAATGAATACAAAAATATAAAGAACATACAAATTGGTTCTTAAGAAAAGTAAAAGATAGCTAATATCAAATTAATAGAGAGAAATTTAAAGCAATTTCACTAAAATCAGAGAGAAGATGAGGCTGTCCACTCTAGATATATCTAATCAATATAGTACTTGAAGTTTTAGCTAATGCAATAAGAAAACTGAAAAAATATTCAGGGAATATAAATTTTAAAAGAAGAAGTCAAAGTATTGCTGTTTGCATATAATATGATAGTATACATTAGTAACCACAAAAATTCTAACAGGAAACTTTTAAATCTGATAAACACCTTCAGCAAAGTGGCTGGATATGAAATTAACTCAAAACAAATTAGTAGCCTTCTGTACACAAACGATAAATTGGCTGAGAAAAAAAAATCCAGGAAACTATAGCCTTCACAATAACTGCAAATAATATAAAATATCTTGGGGTAATTCTAACCAAGTAAAATCTTTTTGACAAGAACTTCAAGTCTTTGAAGAGAGACACTGAAGATTTCAAAAGGTGGAAAAATCATCCATGTCCATGGATCAGTAGTATTAACACAGTAAAAATGACCATCTAACTAAAAGCAATCTATAGATTCAATGCAATTCCCACCAAAATTTGAACGTAATTCTTTATAGACCGTGAGAGAACAATACTCAACTCCATATGGAAAAGCCAAAACTAATCTGGAATAGCTAAACCAAGCCTATACAATAAAGGAATTTCTGGAGGTATCACCATCCCTGATTTCAAGTTGTACTATGCAGGATTAGTGATAAAAACAAAAACAAGCAAACAAAAAACATCATGGTATTGGCATGCAACCAAACAGGTTGATCAATGGAATCAAACTGAAGACACAGAAATACATCCACATACACATAGAGACTTAATTTTTAAAAGAAGTCAAAACCATACAATGGGAAAAAAAAGAAAGCATCTTCAACAAAAGGTGCTGGTCTAACTGGATGTCTATAAGCAGGAGAATGCAAATACAGACATACCTATCACCCTGCCCACAACCCTGATCTAAGTGGATCAAAGACTTCAACATAAAACCAGATATACTAAACCCAATAAAAGAGAAAGAGGAGAATATTCTTGAATGCATAGACACAGAAGACTACTTCCCAAACCAATACCAATAGCTCAGGCACTAATATCAGTAATTAATAAATGGGACTGCATTAATTGGAAAAGCTCCAATAGGGCAAATTACATTGTTAAAAGGAGAAAAAAAAAACAAAGCAAAACAAAAAAATGACAGCCAACAAAATGTGAAAAGATCTTTACTAACGTTACATTTGACAGAGGGCTGATATCCAAAATATATAAAGAATTCAGGAAACCAGACTTCAACAAATGAAATAAGCCAATTCAAAATGGATTATAGAGCTAAACAGATAATTCTCAAGAGGGAATGACTGAAAACACAAAAAGAAATGTTCAACGTCCAAAGCCATCAGGGAAATGCAAATGAAAATGACTCTGAGATTCCATTGTGACACCAATCACAATGGTTAAAACAAAAACTCAAATGACAAGCTAGGAGAGTATCTGTAATCCCAGCACTCAAGAAGGCAGAGGGAGGTGTATCTCTGTGTGTTTGAGGCCAACCTAGTCTATAAAGCAAGTCTTGGACATTGAAGGCTACACAGACAAACCCTGTCTCAAACAGAAACAAACAAGCAAACAAAAGACCTTCAAATGCAGCTCATGCTGGCATGGATGTGCATCAAAGGAAACCCTCCTCCATTGCTGGTGGGAGTGTACACTTGTACAACCACTTTGAAAATCAATTTGGCAGCTTCTCAGAAATTTTGGAATAGATATACTTCAAGATCCATTTATATAATTCCTGAGCATATACCCAAAGGATGGCCCACCATAACAAGAACACTTCTCAACTATGTTTACAGCAGATTTAACTGTAATAGACAGAAACTGGAAACAACATAGATATCTCTCAATTGAAGAGTGAATGAAGAAAATGTGGTACATTCACACAATGGAATTTTCTCAGCTATTAAAATTAATGACATCATGAAATTTACAGGCAAATGAATGGGACAAAAAAAATCATCCTGAATGAGGTAACCCAGATCCAGAAATAAAAATAGGGAATATACTCACTTATAAGTGTACATTAGTCATAAAATAAAGGATTACTATGCTATTATCCACAGCCCCAAAGAAGCTAAGTAGCAAGGAGGACTGACTTGAACCTCTCAGGGAAGGGGAACTATAATAGACATCATTGGTTGATGAGGGTTGGGACTGGAGGGCTGTGGGTATAGGGATGTGTACAGAATAGATCAGGTTGGGGGAGCACAGAGATGAGAGTTCTGTGAGAGACAACTTAAAAGGGAAGGTGGCATCTCTAGGATGATCTAGAAAACTGGGGTAATGAAATCCACAGGAATCAACAAGTATGACCCTGGCTAAGACTCCTACCAATGGAGAATATGAAACCTGAAATTGCTGTCTTCTATAACCAGGCAAGAATTTTAATGGAAGGATTTGTACACCAACCAAGCCACAAAACCTTCAACCTACAATTTGTCCTGCCTACAAGAGGTACAGTGGTAAAGATGGAACAGAAATTAAGGAATGGCCAACAAATGACTTGATATTCATGCATGAAAGGGAGCCCACCCCTGACACTGTTAATGATATCTCGCTATATTTGCAGACAGGAGCCTAGCATAACTATTAAAGCGTTAGGAAACAGCACTCCTATTCCATGTTTGTAAACAGCTATTTTTGCTGCTGCAGTAAATAAAAAGTAGAGATATGAGAGGATGCTGCATCTCTCTTATTCTCTGTGTCATGGGAACCCTCCTCTCTCTTCCCCCTTCCCTTTTCCCACAATAAACCTCTTTATACAAAAAAAAAAAAAAATGCTGCATATTACTGAACAGAGGCTTGCAACAGTAGAGGATAGATTTTTTTATAATTTTTATTTTTTAATGTTAATTGCAGTTTATTTACTTTGTATCCCAGCTGTAGCCCCCTCTTTTATTCCCTCCCAATCCAACCCTTCCTCCCTTATCTCCTCCCTGCCCCTTTAAGTCCACTGATAGGGGAGGACCTCCTCCCCTTCCATCTGACCCTTTATCAGGTTTCCTCAGGACTGGCTGCAATGTCCTCCTCTGTGGCCTGGCAAGGTTGCTCTTCCCTGAGAGGGAGGGGGAGGGTGGTTAAAGAGCCAGCCACTGGGTTCGTGTCAGAGACAGTCTCTGTTCCCTTTACTAGGGAAACCCACTCGGATGCTGAGCTGCCATGGGCTATGTCTGAGCAGGGATTCTAGATTATATCCATGCATGGTCTTTGGTTAGAGAAGAACCCAGATATCCCTTAACAGAGGAATGGATACAGAAACTGTGGTACATTTACACAATGGAATACTACTCAGCAATTAAAAACAAGGAAATCATGAAATTTGCAGGAAAATGGTGGGATCTAGAAAAGATCATCCTGAGTGAGGTATTCCCAGAAGCAGAAAGACATACACGATATATACTCACTTATAAGTGGGTACTAGACCTATAAGATAGGATAAACATACTAAAATCTGTACACATAAAGAAGCTAAACAAGAAGGAAGTCCTGGGGTAAGATGATCAATCCTCACCTAGAAAGAAAAACGAGATGGACATTGGAAGAAGGAGAAAACAAGAAACAGGACAGGAGCCTCTGAAAGACTCTACCTAGCAGTGTATCAAAGCAGATGCTGAGACTCACAACCAAACTTGGGCAGAATGCAAGGAATCATATGAAAGAAGGGGGACTTAGTAAGACCTGGAGAAGATAGGAGCTCCACAAAGACCAAATGTATCTGGGCACAGAAGATAGGTTTAATAAGGGCAACCTTTGGGCAGAGTAGAGGGAATCTTAGGAAAGAAGTGGGAAACAGTAAGATCTGGAGAGGAGAGGAACTCCACAAGGAGAGCAAAAGAACCAAAAAATCTGAGCACAGGGGTCTTTCCTGAGATTGATACACCAACCAAGGACTATGCATGGAGATAACCTAAGACCCCTGCACAGATGTAGCCCATGGCAGTTTAGTATCCAAGTAGGTTCCATTGTAATAGGAACAGGAAATGTCTCTGACATGAACTGTTTGGCCTGTTCTTTAATTACCTCCCCATGAAGAGGAAGCAGCATTACCAGGCCACAGAAGAAGACAATGCAGCCACTCCTGATGAGACCTAATTGACTAGGATCAGAAGGAAGGAAAAGAAGACCTCCCCTATCAGTGGACTTGGGGAGGGGCATGCATGCAGAGGGTGGAGGAATGGAGGGATTGGGGTGGGAGGAGAGGGGAAACTACAGGGGGATACAAAGTGAATAAAGTGTAATTAATAAAGAATTAAAAAAAAGAATACATAAAAAATTAAAAAATAAAAAATTTCTCACGGTTACAGCATTCAAAATCATTAATCAGTTAGGAAATTGAAGCTTGAGGTTGGCCATAGCAAGTATGTGGATTTAGATGGAAAGAGAGAATGTTTGAGGAGTTAGAAAAGAAAAAAAATCAAAGTATATTGTATGGAGACAAATCTATTTTCAAACATGGTACTGAAAGAATAATTAAGGTCGGAAATAGGAAGGTTTTATGGCACTCATAAATGTGTTGGTCTTGGGGTGTGAGTTTTGTTCTAGATGCAGTCAACAATTTCAATGGAGAAGTTTATCAGACAGAACTATCTCTGAACTTGTTTTTGTTTTTGTTTTTCAGGACATGGTTTCTCTGGGTAGCTTTGACTGTCCTGGACTCACTTTGTAGAGTAGGCTTAGAATTCACAGAGATCCACCTACCGCTGCCTCCCTGAGTGCATCTCTGAACCTTCTTAAAGGCTTTGGAAGGATGAGCAGGAAACCAAGATAAGGACTCAAGGAATTTATAAGCACTCATCTCCTTATATTCAGTGATGCTAATGTGAATAAGAAAGAATATAAATATTTCACATATTTGTTTTCTTTTTAAGGCCAATGGATTGGACATCCATAGGAAGGAAATGGAAAAACAACTAAACTGAGAGTTGTTTTTTTTAATAAAATAGTGTGGTTGTTTGAACAACAATGTCCCTCATGGGCTTAGGTATTTTTCCTTAATTTGTGGTGCTGTTTAGTGAGACTTAGGGGTTGTGACCTTTTTGGAGAAAATGTGCCACTGAAGTCATCCTTTGAGAGTTTAAAAATCTGTATAAGTACCACGTGCTAACCGATTGTGCCACAGGAGCATACCATTTCTAGTTGCTCTTTCTGCTTCATGCTTTTTGTTCACACTTAGGATACATTCTTGAGTGGTGGGTTTATAAGCTGTGCTCTTGGTTAGCCTTCTGCTGTGCCCTCTTCTCTGACCAAAGTGTTAAGGCCAAACCTTAAACACACCATTTCAAAACATTCCCGAGTCTAACACTTGTAACTTGTACAGGAACAGCAGGTGGAATTTTACAGTAGAACTTTTAAAAGGCATTGCTTTCTGAACAAATGATATTTTTTTCCTCAGGAGCACAACTTTTCTCAACTTCATGTAAAGCCAAGATTTGAAGAGATAACTAACACTGGAAAAATTAAAGAAGAACATATTTTTAGTGGAAAGTTTTACCCCGGTATGAATATTTTTCTTGAACTTGATGATTTTCTATCTTCTGAAATTAGTGTTATCACCAAACGTGAACTTGCTTGAGAATATCCCTCTCAGATTACAGGTCTGAGTTTTCTAAACCAACTATAAGATCACTGTGGATGTTACCAAAAGTAGAGACCCAGGAGAAAAGGGAATATACAGCCCTGAGCAAGAGAAAGGTAAAGGAGAATACATCATACCACAGCACACAAAGCACCCATGCTTCATGTGATCACCAACGAGCTATATGACCTGGGTAAGTATTTTAATTTTATATTCTTTTTTAGAGGTAATGTGGGAATTTTGAGAGAGGCAGCCTTACCAGGGTTTTGTGATAACTGAAGCAGTTGGTCTCTATAAAATACCTACTACAGCGTCTGTATACAAAGACTTTTTCTTGAATATTCTGTAGAGAGACATATTCACAGAAGGATATCATCCAGACGTTAAACTATTCTATCCAAGTACTACTTGGCAAACCAATGAGTTTATGTAGTGTGGTGGTTTGTATAGGTAGGGTCCCCAGAGATTCATGTGTTTGAATGCTTGGCCATAGGAAGTGTTACTATTAAGAGATGTGGCCTTATTGGAGGAAGTATGGCCCAGAATGTATAACTGGAATATGTATAAGTAGAAGTCCTCAGAATTCTCACATTGGTCCCCTGACCTGTGGAATGAGGGCTTTTATGGTTAGAAAGCCTTAATGGAAATTTTTGGAGTTGCCTCTGCCAAAGATATTATGTCTACGAGCCTATGGGGTCCAAGGAGTAGAATATGGTGGTTTGAATATGTTAAGCCCCCATATATACATGTATATTCATGTATTTGAATACTTGAACCATGAGGAATGGCACTATTAGGAGATATGGCCTTGTTGGAGTAGGTGTGGCCTTGTTGGAAGAAGTGTGTCACTGTTGTAGCAGATTTGGGGGTCTCCTATGCTCAAGCTCTACCAAGTATGGAATTTCAGTCTCGTTCTGGCTGCCTCAGATCAATATGTAGAACTCTCAGCTCCTCCAGTACCATGTCTGCCTGCATACTGACATGCTTCTCACCATGTGATAATAGATTAAACCTCTGAAAATCTAAGCCACCCCAAATAAATGTTTGTTTTTTTAAGAGTGGCCTTGGTCATGGTGTCTCTACACAGCAATAAAACCCAAACTAAAACATAGAGGTTACTGCAGGGCATAGCTGCAGAATTATTTATAGAAGAGTGGGTGGTCCCAAAACTGCTGAATCACTAAAAACAATATTACTCCAGCACAGGTGAAAATTTCCTATAGCTACCTAGATGGACAACTCATTCAGTCAGTATAGTACCTCCAGAGACCACATTCAGTTAGAGCACAATTACATACAGCTGGTGGGAAGGTATGGGAGAAGTGTCTGAAATTTCTAGTGAGTGTCTAGTGACCCTTCAGAACCCCTTCTATGGAGGCACTGCAACAAGCTATTTCTAAACTACTTTTAACTGTAGTCACGGCTGCTCTGATGAAGATGGTAATGACTGTTTTGCTTGGATGATAGCATTTTACAATATAATTTTAAAGTCCAGGGAACTATGGACAATGAAACTGTATAAGCAAAAGTTTATACAAACCTGGAAATATTTCAGTCTTGGTAATGGAAATTTGACCTTTCTAAAATCATGTATTATGAGGGAAAATGTGTTGTATGATCCACTGGAACCTAATACTAACATTGAATACAGTAAGCTATGCATATTAGTAAGCAAAATAAAAGTCAAATTCTCACCACTTTTCTCTCATGGAAAAAAACAGAGGTGAATATGTAGTTCAGTCTTAGAGTGGGTAGCCAACATTTTCAAGGCACTTGAGATAATTACAAGAATTTCCAAGGAAATGAAAAGAAGTAAACAAAGCTGAAACAGGGTACTGACTGAGGTGTCTAACAATAGTCCCACCTCTGGAGAGGTTGAAATGAGAGAGTCACATAATCCCAGGAATTTGTTTGTGACTTTTGTGAAACAGTAACATAAAGAGGACTGTCATGTTTTAAAGATATTCTAGAAAAAAGGAAATAGAAAAATTTCTAAAATTTTGGAAAAGATTGAAATCTACTTACATGTAAAATATATTTTTTTCTTTTCTTTTCTTTTTCCTTTTTCTTTCTTTTTTTTGAGAAAGGGTTTCTCTGTGTAGCCTTGGCTGTCCTGGAACTCACTCTGTAGACCAGAGCTGGCCTCAAAATTATACAGATCTGCATGCCTTTACCTCTCAAGTGCTAGGATCAAGGCAGGCATGCACTGTAGCCACGACTGCTACCACCTGGTGTTATATAAATTTATAGAGAGAAAAACATAAAATTATAAAAAAATACATCATTTTATAACTATCAAATAATATAAAATTCTTTAATATTGTTTTCCTATAGATGCTTTTCATAGTGAGACAAGGAAGGAGAGAGAGTCCCAGAAAGATTAAGTGATTTGTGCAAATGTCCCAAGATGGGGATGACTGATGACTCTAGTGAGAGAAGTGAAGGGGGCTGAGTAGGAGGCCAGGACCAGAAGTTGGCAGGCTATGCTCTAGCATACTATGATGATGATAATGAAACACTCTATAAGCTAGCTTTTCATTTTACATCATATTACTATAAAAATATAAATCAAATATAATTTGTTTTTATGACATCATATTTGTTTTTCTTACATTATTGTAAGATAGGGCTCAGCGCAATCACTTAACTAGATCGCTTCATAGGTAGAAAGGAGGGTTTATTGGGGATCAAACTGCTAAGGCTGTTTTTCTGGAGGCAGAGAGAAGAGAAAAATGGTTTGAAAGCAAGCATATTTTATATTAGTAGGTTTGGGATCATTGATGTTTTGTCTGTAAGGTGAAGGTCATTGAACTAATATAGGCTATTTGGATTGAAAGGGAAATAGATGCCTTTGCCTGAGGTAGCTGAATTTGAGTTCAGAATAAAGGGAAGTTTCTATCAACATAAACCAACTTTTGGGCTTGTTAACCTAATAACAACCCTTGTTTATTCAGCCAAAGTCTTTCTATATAGGACATTGCCCTTCTCAACAGCACTGTCACTTTTTGGGGGGCGGGGGAGGTATGCTTTTAACCTAACAGTTATTTTTTAAAAAATATCTCAAGGCATAGATAAAACAATTGGGACATATTCTTTGTTAACAATTAAAATATCTTAATAATTTCCACTCTTTGCTAACTTTATCTAATTATGTCCTTGTTGCTTCTGCTTCATAATAGAAGACAGAATCCAAGATGGCAACATCAAGAGAACACTGTGTCTGACAAACAGGACAGCAGTGACTACACAGCAACCAACAGATAGAACTCTGGTCCCTAAAACACCAGCGATTGTGTTTCCCAGGTCAGATGAAACTCCACGGTGTAGGAAACAATACAGTCCATTCTCAGGTCTCCCATCTAAACCCTGGAATAGTTCCTGGGTCCTGGCAGGTGCTAGGTCAACAGCCCAGAGCCACACGCCTGCATGCTCTGATCAACAACTCTGACTGAACTGTGGGCCACACAACACCAGAGACTTGGAATTCCAGTCAAGAGAAAACCCAACTGCAAAGAAAATAATTGGGACTGACCTCAGGTCACCCAGACAATCACCCAGACAAGTCCTGGGGTCAGGCGGGTGCTCAGAGATCTGACTGCTTGCCTGACTCACCTTACAGGACAGAACTGTGGACCCCAGGGCATCAGAGACTGGGTTTCTCTGATCGGAGTAAATCCAAGGGGGAGGGAAACAGCAGGTCTGACCTCAGGGCACTCTGCCTAATCACCTCCCCCCCAAAAAAATCTAGGAAAAAGTTCCTGGGTTCCTATAGGCACCCAGCCACCAGCACTGAGCCACTTGTGCCTGTGGCTGTTTGCCCTACTCACCATCCCATACTGAACTGTGGAACCCAAAATATCGCAGACTGGGGACTCCCTATAGGGAGAAAATCCCTCAGTGTGAGAAACATCAGGTCTGACCTCAGGATACCCAGCTATGGAAAAGTTTGTGTGCTCCCACAGGCTCCAGGCTCTAGCATCCTGATGCATGTAAGAGTGCTGCCCTCACCTCACACTGCTTACCACTTGGGTACTGGGGCACAGAACTCCAACCTCAGACCTACAGAAGGCTAGGATCCACCGATCCAGCCCCAGACACAGCACCACAGCACAACTTGTCTCCCCAGCTAAACTGACCAAACCTCAGGGCTCCCTGCTTCTTCAAGAGGGCTGCACCCAGCAAACACAGTGTAAGAGCAGAAGGTGCCCACTAAATTCAGAGCAAGTAAGCCAGCGGCAGGGCAGCTGTCTATAGGACTTCTCCTGGTGAGAGAAGACACCCCCCCACCTGAGTACCAAAAATCACAGTTACCACACAGATCCATAAGCCTGAAGTGAGCTGTGGTACTTCCTGAGAGCACCAGCTGTTCTTTGACCATGCACAAAAAGCTGAGGAAACCTTCTTCAGGAAGCATCTTCCTGCCAAAGGGATTCTCCCTACCTCAGACTCCAGGAGGTATATGAAACTAATGGACAATGCCTGAGACAGCCAAATAGGTAGAGGCCAAAGCAAAAACACAACCAACAAAAGCCAAAGCAATATGGAATCTCCAGGACCCAGGTATCCACAGGCAAGCAGCCCTGGACACTCTATCATAAGTGAATACCAAGAAGATGACCTTATATCTATGCTTATGAAGAGGTTAATGGAGGAAAAAAATAAAATGTATAAAGAATTAGAGGAAGATAAAGTCAAACCGATTATGGACATATGTAAAGAAATAGAAGAAGATAAAGTCAAACAGATTATGACCATCCATAAAGAAATGGAGGAAGATAAAGTCAAACATGGTATGGCCATCCCTAAGAAATACAGGAAGATGCAGCCAAACAGTTTGTGGCCTTCAGAGAATAATTAAGTCACCAAAAGAAATGAAAGAAACAGTGGAATGTTCAAACAAACAGGTGAAGAAACTGAAGGAAAATAGTCAGACAGGTGAAGGAAATAAAAAAAACGGATCAAGATCTGAAGATAGAATTAGAAAAATTAAAGAAAACACAAATGGAGGAAATCATGGAGAGTAAAAACTTAGGAAAGAAAACAGGAATTACAGAGGTAAGCAAAACCAACCAACTACAAGAGATGGAAGATACAATGGAAGAAATAAATGTATCCATTAAAGAAAATGTTAAATCTAAAAAATTCCCAGAGACTCATACTCCAACCAAGGACTATTCATGGAGATAACCTAGAACCCTGACAATGCAGCCACTTCTGATGAGAACTGATAGACTAAGATCAGAAAGAAGGAGAAAAGGACCTCCCCAATCAGTGGACATGAGGAGGGGCATGCATGCAGAAAGGAGGGGGGAGGGTAGGACCTGGAGGGGAGGAGGGAGGGGCTTATGGGGGGATACAAAATGAATAAAGTGTAATTAAAAAAGTTAAATAAACAAAAATTCCTAACATAAGGTGTCCAAGAAATCCATCCAAGACAACATGAAAAAACAAAACAGAAGAATAATAGGAATAGACGAAAAAGAATATTCCTGTCTCCAAGGCCAAGAAAATATTTTCAACAAAAACATAGAAGAAAACTTCCCTAACTTAAAGGAGAGGCCTATAAGTATACAAGAGGCCTACAGAACATTTAATAAATTAGACCAGAAAAGAAAATCCTCCCTCCACTTAATAATCAAAACAGTAAGTATACAGAACAAAGAAAAAAATACTGCAAGGGAAAAAGGCCAAGTGACATATAATGGCAAACCCATCAGAATCACACCTGACTTCTCAGCATAGACTATGAGAGTCAGAAGGGCCTGGACAGATATCATGCAGTCCCTAAGAGAACACAAATGTCAGCTCAGGCTACTATAACAAGCAAAACTCTCAGTCAACATAGATGGAGAAAACAAGATATTCAATGACAAAAACAAATTTAAACAACACCTATCCACAAATCCAAGGTTACAGAAGATACTAGAAGGAAAAATACAACCCAAGAAAGCTAACTATAGTCAGGAAAACACAGGAAATAAATACCACACTACAACAAAACTAAAAGCAGCCAAGCACACAAACACACTACCACAACCAACATCAATATCAAAGTATCTAAGAGCCACTGGTCATTAATCTCTCTCAACATCAATGGACTCAACTCTCTAATAAAAAGACACAGAGTAAGAGAATGGATGTATAAATGAGAACCAACACTCTGTTGCATACAAGAAACACATCTAAGTAAAAAACACAGACATCACCTGAGAGTGAAGAGCTGAAAGATGGTTTTCCAAGCAAATGGGACCCAAGAAGAAAGCAGGAATATACATTGTAATATCTAATAAAATAGATTTTCAAGCAAAATTAATCAAAATAGATGAGGAAGGTCAGTTCATACTCATAAAAGGAAACTTCCACCAAGAAAACATCATAATTCTAAACATCTATACCCCCAATACGAGGGAACCCATACTTGTAAAAGAAACATTAATAAAACTTAAACCACACATAGACCCCCAAACATTAATAGAGGGAGAAATCAACCTGAACTCTCATCAAAGGACAGGTCAACAAAACAGAAACTGAACAAAGAAACAATGACTCTAACAGAGGTCATGAATCAAATGGACCTAACAGACATCAACAGAAACTTTCACCCAAACACAAAAGAATTTACCTTCCTGTCAGCATCACATGGAACCTTCTCCAAAACAGACCATATGGTTGGTCACAAAGCAAACCTCAACAGATACAATAAGATTGAAATAATCCTGTGAATCCTATCTGAAAACCATGGACTAAAGCTGGACCTCAACAACAACAGAAAGAGCAAGCTCCTACACACACATGGAAAATGAACTACTCTCTACTCAATGACAGCTGGGTCAGGGAAGAAATAAAGAAATTAATTAAAGACTTCCTAAAATTCAATGAAAATGAAGACACAACATACCCAAACTTATGGGACACAATGAAAACGGTGCTAAGAGGAAAGTTCATAGCAATAAGTGCCTTCAAGAAGAAATTTGAAACATCTTATTCATGTAACTTAATAGCTCACCTGAAAGCACTAGAAAAAGAAGAAGAAGAAGAAGAAGAAGAAGAAGAAGAAGAAGAAGAAGAAGAAGAAGAAGAAGAAGAAGAAGAAGAAGAAGAAGAAGA
>NW_026585686.1:16842674-16909522 GCF_907164565.1 Psammomys obesus
GAAGAAGAAGAAGAAGAAGAAGAAGAAGAAGAAGAAGAAGAAGAAGACACATCCAAGAGGAGCAGATGGCTGGAAATAATCAAACTCAGGGAAGAAATCAATCAATAAAAAGCAAAACAATTCAAAGAATCAATGAAAATAAGAGTTAGTTCTTTGAGAAAATCAACATGATAGACATACCCGTAGATAAAATAACTAAAAGGCAAAAAGACACTATCAAAATAAAGAAAATCAGAAATGAAAAATGGGACAGAACAAGACATTGAGAAAATCCCCAAAAATCATTAAGTCTTACTTCAAAAGCCTATAAGCCACAAAATTTGAAAATCTAAATGAAATGGATAATTTCCTGGATTAACACCACTTAACAAAGCTGAATTAAGACCAGATAAATGAATTAAATAGTCCTATATCCCCTAAGGAAATAGAAGCTGTCATCAAAAATCTCCCATTCAAAAAAAGCCCAGGGACAGATGGTTTCAAGGAAGAATTCTACCAGACATTTAAAGAAGAAATAACACCAGTACTCTATAAACTATTTCACAAAATCTATGAAGCCAAAGTCACTTTGATACCTAAACCTCACAAAGACCCAACAAAGAAAGAGAATTTCAGGCCAATCTCCCTTATGAACATTGATGCAAAAATACTCAACAAAATACTTGCAAACCATATCTGAGAATACATCAAAGATATCATCCACTATGACCATATGGGCTTCATCCCAGGTATGCAGGGATGGTTCAATATACGGAAATCCATCAATGTAAACCACCATAAAAATTAAAAGAAAAACCACATGATAATCTCCTCAGATGCTGAGAAAGCATTTGAAAAATCCAACACCCATTCATGTTTAAAGTCCTGGAGAGATCAGAGATACAAGGCACTTACCTAAACATAGTAAAGGCCATATACAGCAAGCCTATAGCCAACATCAAACTAAAGGGAGAGAAACTTAAATCAGTCCCACTGAAATCAGGTACATGGAAAGGCTGCTCACTCTCTACATATCTCTTCAACATAGTTCTTAAAGTCTTTGCTAGAGCAGTAAGAAAATTAAATGAGATAAAGGGAATTCAATTTGGAAAGGAAAAAGTCAAAGTATCACTATTTACAGATGATATGATAGTATACATGAGTGACCCCAAAAATTCTACCAAGGAACTCCTACAACTGATAAACACCTTCAACAAAGGGGCTGGATACAAAATTAACTTTAAAAAAATCAGTAGCCTTCCTGTATACGGAAGACAAATGGGCTGAGAAAGAATTAAGGGAAACAACACTCTTTACAATAGTCACAAAGGACATAAACTACCTTGATGTAACTCTAACCAAGCAAGTCAAAGACTTGTACGAAAAAAATTTTCCAGTATCTGAAGAAAAAAATTAAAACATATATTAGAAGATGGAAAGATCTCCCATGGTCATGGCTTCCCAGGAGTAATATAGTAAAAATGGCTGTTTACCAAAAGCAATCTACAGAATCAATGAAATTCCCATCAAATTACCAACACAATTCTTCACAGAACTTAAAAGAAAAATTCTCAATTTCAATGGAATAAAAAGAAACCCAGAATCGCTAAAATAATCCTCTACAATAAAAGATCTTCTGGCGGTATCTCCATCCCTGATCTCAAGTTGTACTATAAACTAGCAGTAATAAAAACTGCATGGTACTGGCATAGAAACAGGCTGGTGGATCAATGGAATTTAATAAAAGATCCAGAAATAAACCCACAGACTTATGGATACTTAATTTTGGACAAAGATGTCAAAACGGTACAATGTACAAAAGATAGCATCTTCAAGAAATGGTGCTGGTCTAAAGGAATGTATACAAGGAGAGAAATGCAAATAGTGCCATACTTATCACCTTGCACAAAACTAAAGTCCAAGTGGGTCAAAGATTTCAACATAAAACCAGACACACTAAATAGGTTAGAAGAAAAATTGGGGAAGAGCCTTGACCTCATTGGCAAAGGAGACAACTTCCTGAACAGAACACCATCAGCACAAGTTCTAAGATCAACAATCATTAAATGGGACCTCATGAAACTGAAAAACTTCAGAGGAGGACTTTGTAGCTAGTCCTGAAGATACCTGGTAAAATAGGGTCAGATGAAAGGGGAGGAGGTCCTCTCTTATTAGTGGATTTGGAAAGGGACAGGGAGGAGATGAGAGAGGGAGGGTGGGATTGAGAGGGAATGAGGGAGCAGGATACAGCTGAGATACAAAGTTAATAACTGTAACTAATATTTATAAAATGAAAAATTAAAAGAAATTTAAAAAGAAAAGTAGCCTGTCGTCAGAACATTATTATATAAGTTCTACAATAACACATTAAGCTCAAACAATCAATGGTTTCTTTAGCCCCAACTTCCAAACTCCTTACACAGTTGTCCAAAAGACACAATCAGGTATGTCACCAAGGCACTGTCCCATGACTTGGAATCAACTTCTCTCTTAATTGGGCCCCATTGCTGTTATAAAATACAGATCAAAAGTAACTCAGAGAAGAAAGGGTTTATTTTTATCTTATAATTGTGGTCCATCATGAAGAGAATTCAGGGCAGAAACTCAAGGCAGAACCTGGCAACTGGAAGTAAAGTAGAAACATGGAACAGTGCTGCTTACTGTCTTCTACCACATGGCTTTCTGTGTCTGCTTTCTCATACAACTGAGGACCCATCTTTCCAAAACTGCTCTAAAAAGTATGGCTCTGTAGGCTTGTCCACAGGCCATTTCAATGGGGATATTTTCTCAGTTGAGGTTCTGTCTTCCCAAATGTTTAGCTTGTATTAAGTTGAGTAAATAAATAAATAGCCAGAACAAAGTGAACATTCAAATCACCTAGAAAATTCTTCATAATGCAGATTCTAGAACACTGAACCAAAGTTTCTGATCCAGTAGTGCTGAAGTGGGGCTCTTGAATTTACTCCCACAAGACCCCAGGTGATTTTGGCAGCCATTGCACAATACTGGGTTTCATTGATCTATACACTCCTAGACACCTGGTTAGGAGGAGGAAAGAACCTTTCCTCAAGTGAGGAGTGTTATATACAAGAAGCCAGACAATGCAAATGTGTGTGGGACGTGATACAATAGGATGCTATGTTTTCAAAGGAAGATAGTATCTAACAGGTAATGTCAGTGGCTCAGTTCTTGTTGATTTATAGTATAACTAAAATTCCTCATACTCAAGAATGAGCTATATGTTTTTCTAGCATTTGGCTTATGATTTGAACATGTGATTTATTTTTATTTATTTTTATTTTATTATTAGCAAGTACATTATGAACGAGACGTGAATTGTCCCTGCATGACTGGCCTTCTCTTTTGTGCCCCTGCTGTTTCATATCCCTATCTATTTTCTGACTTCAATGAGAGGATGAATGCCTGGCATATCTTAATAAAAATTGCTATAATTTGAGTCACCAAGTTCAACGTTGTTTCCCTGTAACATATTTTGGGATAATAGTAAATTGATGTGATTTATCCGCATTCTATAATCTTTTATTAGCAAGTATAGAATTTCAGCAGGTATCTAGAGCCACACAAAATTAAATATTGTAGGGACCATGAGATTTATATTCCATTTGTTTGTTTGTTTGTTTATTTCAATTTATTCACTTTGTATCCCCACTGCAGCCTCCTGTCTCATCTCCTACCAATCCCACTCCCTCCTCTCCCTCTGTGCCCTTTACCTAGCCCCCTGATAGGGGAGCACCTCCTCCCCTTCTATCTGATCCTAGCCTATTAGGATCACTACACAATAAGATACTTTCTGGAATGATCAAGCTCCTATTTTTTTTTCTAAGAGACTTACAGACGAAAAGGTTTAATGTTGCTTAAACATTATAGTTCATCATGAAGAAAAGCCAATCACAAAGTAAGAGCTTGAAGACAAACCATAGAGAAACACTGCTTTCTGATTTGGTTCCCCTGTCTTCTGTCTCCCCTGTCTTCCTCAGCTACCTCAGCCATTATACAATGCAGGCTAATATACCAGGGATAGTACCACCAACTCAGTGGATTAAGCCATCCCAAACAAATTATTAATCAAAAATACCCCAACAGACATGCTCACAGGCCACGCTGAAGAAAGAAATTTCTCAGTTGCAGTTCCTTCTCAAGAGACTCTAGTTCCTGTCAAGTTGACAGAAATTTGCCAGCTTACTGCCCATGATTATTTTCATGATTTGGGAAGGTAGGTTTTTCTCCTAAAATATCTTGTTTGCCTATTAGCCTTGGACAATAACAGCTATCAGCTCAGAGACTTTCTGAAAGAAATATATGTGTGTGTGTAGTAGTAGTATTTTCAATTTTTAATTATTAATTTTATTAGTTCTTTGAAAATGTTGTACAATATTTTTTTATCATATTCACCACCTCCCAGATGCATGCCTTATTCTTACCACACCCAAATTTTGTTTTTCCTATTAAGGTCAATTTATATTACCCAAATATTCCTCAATGTATAACTATCCATTGAAGTGTGGTGATTTAGCTACAATCTTAGCAAAAACTGATATTCATTTTCCCCCAAACCTAAAATTACCAATAATGCCTCCACTATTGGTGGAACTCCATGCTTAACTCATTTCTCATTGTAGGGATTTGGTGTGGCTTGAGCTTAATGGGTCTTAGGATTCACAAGCAGCATGAATTTATACTTGAGTTGTTCTGCTGTGCCCATAAGATATTGTTTCCTCATAATCATCTACCACCTTTGCCTTTTACACTTTTTCTGACCCTTCTATTCAGTGATCCTTGAGTCTTTGAAGGTCTTACTCTCTTCACTTTGACTACTCATGGACCTCTTTTGATCATTATTCACTGCAAAGAGAAGCTTCAGTAATAAGAGTTGAAAGATGCCTTAATTTATTGGTATAAAAATAGAGCAAAAAAAGTATATTTAGAAGGAAAATTGTATCCATAGTGCTAGCCTGGTAAAATTTGTGGATATGGCCAGTATATGCAGGATTTTCTGTTGACATACAGATATATAAATTATTCATAATCTGAATGTGACCCTTAACTAATGGAGAGGTTAATCATGGTATCAGTTTACTTCAGAGTTGTTCCAGGCTAAGATACTGTTCTCGACAAAAATAAATAAATAAATAAATAAATAAATAAATAAATAAATAAATAAATAAATATATAAATAAATAAATAAAATAGCTCATTAGAAGTCAATTTAATATTATACCAATTTAAAATATAGTTGTAGATTCTATCTAGGGCCTATGACTTTTTAAATATAAATTAGCTTGATAATGGTGCAGTGTGGTTTTCACCTTGTGAAATGGGGTCTCAAACCCAAGCAGAAACAGATTTGTTACTCCCATGATGTTCATGCTACTATGGTTCCACAAGGCATGTCTTGTCAGTGTAATCATTAATATAGTATACAGGATTAACAGCTGGGGATGATTCAAACTTTTATTTTCTATTCTGGTAGTGTGCATATGTCTTTCCAGAATGGTTGGGGGTTGCTCTTCTGCGTATTCAGAGGTTAAATTCTGGGCCTCAAGATACTGTTGAAGTCCAGATGAGTGCATTCTCAGGTACGCCAAACAATGTAGTATAAACTTTACTGCCCAATTATCTCTGATAGGTTATCAAAAGAAAAGGCTGGATAGCCTGTAAATGGGCAGAAGAGGTATCACAGTATCATAAGGAGAAGAAAAAAGAAGATGGCAAGATAGGACATGGCCTGATGGAGCAGACAAAACCAGAAAATACCTATATTGGCAAGTAACTTGGGGCATGTTGCAGGGAAATAAAGAGACTAGCTTAGAAAATTAGTATAAATCATTCCTGCCCAGTTATTGCACTTAAAGCTTGTTGAATAAAGCAATAGGTCTCTGTCTCAATTACTTAAATGCTAGCCTGTTCAGAAAAACCTACTGAATTCATAGATTGTCTGCAAAAGAGCACTTTGGAAGCTACCCAGTAGGAATGAAGTTTTCAGGTTGATAATAACTGGGTTTCTTCATACTCTAACTCAAACATATGGTATCTTCATGAATAGAGTCTTACTTTTAAGTTCTGAAGGGTAACCAAGAGAATTTACAATAGTCTGCAATGTTTGAGGGTTTTTCCTCCCCTATGGTGTGTTAGCTGACATTAGGTTGAAGAGTTGGGTTGGTCATATGATCTGTTTGTCCATCAGTGAATGGCAGATAAAGATGATCAATGTCCTTGTAGATCCTCCAGTAATCCAGGAAAAAGGACCCCTAACATTGACAACTGATATTCTAGCTTGTTTACAAAGAACTCCAAACCATGAGAACCAAGGGTGAGTCTTGATGGTATAGTCAAATTCAATTTCTCTGATAGGTTATCAAAAGAAAAGGCTGGATAGCCTGTAAATGGGCAGAAGAGAAGTAGGTGAAACTTTGGTTGCCAGGTTTGGGGTCTCATGTAGGTATCACAATATCATAAGGAGATATAGTCAAATGGTATAGTCAAATTCAATTTCCTCATTTTTTCCAGACTTTATTCAGGAGGCATCAGAGGCCTTGTAGGTGCTTTCTATCAACTCAGAACATCATAATGTCAGAATTGTGGAAAGAATCATTTTCCATATTACAAAGCTGCTTCTCAACTCACTGCCACACTGCACCTGCTCAATTTTTATTAGCACTAATTTATAGATTTATATGTTTTCTATTGTGCTCCAGTCCTAAGAAAAAAGCACTAATACAGGATAAAACAAATCCTACAATGTGATCTTTATTGGCCCAGACACAATACCATTTATAAATAGAATAAGCTTGAAAGAATATTCTTTAAAGAAAAATAAAATTTTCTTGTTTCTTGAAAGTCTACTTTATTAGGTATTATCTGAATATTATGTTTTCAACTTTTACTTTTCTCAATAAGTAATATTTTTTGGATATTTCAAACTTACTGCCAAAATAGAGAGACAATACTCCTTTAGTAAGACATACTGAAAATCTCAGGGTATTGCTATTTTCTAATACTCAGAAGCAATTCTGGTCTACTGCCCACCCTTCTGTGGTGATAGGGCTGTAAACAGCTCAAACATCTCAATCAACTTATATTTTGCCAAATAGCTTTGGCATATCTATATACAGGGATGAGAGCCAAGTATTTCAGACAATAAATTCTCTTGAGCTTCATCATGTCGCACATTTTATTTTATTTTTATGTGGACAAGCGATTCATGGCTTCAGTGTTGAGCTCAAAGCAGAGACTGTGTACTTGGCATTTACAACATGTCAATCAGAAGCATAGCACAAGAAAAAGTAATGCAAACAGGATCCACAGGGCCAGGGCAGGCAGAGGCTCTGAATCACTCCTGTTATACAAAGGGAAATATTACAAACTCACTGGCATCTTTTCAGCATATAGACCCTGTTCAAAATCAGCATGACAAGAGGGTAATCTTGCCAAGTTCAACTGTGAGAAAAAAAGGCTATTAACAAGTATGTTAAATATAGTAAGGGTGTCTAAAGAAAAAAATCATACTCTGGTATGTAACCTTAGTTTTTACAGTGGAAGGGCAGTTTTCCTTTAATTTCATCTCCCAATAGCTACCCAAGGTTTAGTTAGGAGTTAAAAAAATCAATGGAACCATTACAAGAGCTAGAACTTTAAAAAGATGTACTAAATAAAATACTACATTCTATATTGACTTAAAAATATCTGATTCTGAAGCCGGTCATTGCTAGCTAACTATCTCAGTAAACCTTGACAATGAACTAACAGTAAAGCTGTTGAATATTAATATTTATTATTTATCTTTTAGTTAAACAGTGGTTATTCCTAAAACAGCTGAATTCCCAAATCACCACACAGAGACTATGATTTATTTAATTAACCTAGAGGAGAATGCTAGCTCTTCCAAAGGTCATGAGTTCAATTCCCTGCTACCACATGGTGGCTCACAACCATCTATAATGTGAACTGATTCCCTCTTCTGGCAGATGTAAATGCAGATAGAACACTCATATACATAAAAAATATATCTTTAAAAAATTGAATAAATAATAAATAAATAAATAAATAAATAAATAAATAAATAGTAAGTAAATAAATAAATAGAAAAAAATAACAACAAAAAAAGTGAGTAGAAAAGACAGTGGGTTCAGAGAACTGCCTTCCCCTGGCAGGAGCACAGTCTCCTCTATACTGGACATGCAGTACCATGGGGCCAGTTTTCTGGGGTATTTTTGTTTTTGTTTTTGTTTTTTTTTTGTTTTTTTTTTTAAAGCTCTGAACTCCTCTAACACATCAGCATCCACCATGTTCCGTGATCTACACTGGGATCATTGCTGGGGTTCTTTATTCTGCAGGTGTAGGAAAACACAATAACTTGTATCTACCATTAGCGTAACACTAAGATCAGTTTTCTTATTAAAATTTCTCAGTGTTCTTATCCTCACCCTACCCTAACCTCTGGAAAACACAAATCTCCTTAGAATGACCAAGCATTTGGGTTTCTAGAATGTCCTGTTGTGTAAACTACTATGAAGAGTTTTCAGTTTTACTTTTTTTTCTTTTTTGAGTTAATATTTTTTTAATTTATTTTTTTTAATTTTTTATTTAACTTTTATTAATTACACTTTATTCATTTTGTATCCCCCCATAAGCCCCTCCCTCCTCATCTCCTGGGTCCCACCCTCCCTCCCTTTCTGCATTCATGCTCCTCCCCAAGTCCACTGATAGGAGAGGTCCTCCTCTCCTTCTTTCTGATCTTAGGCTATCAGTTCTCATCAGAAGTGGCTGCATTAACCTAGAGTTAATATTTTTTATTCCAAAAATAATTCATTATTAAAGTTTAACATTTTAATTAAATATTTATTTTTAAATATTAGTTACAGATTATTTACTTTGTTTCCCAGCTGTAGCCCCCTCCTTCATTCCCTCCCAATCCTACCCTGCCTTCCTTATCTCCTCCCTGACCCTCTCTAAGTCCACTGATAAGGTAGGCCCTCCTCCCCTTCCATCTGACCCTATCTTAACAGGGCTCATTAGGACTGGCTGCAATGTCTTTCTCTGTGGCCTAGCAAGGACACTCCTCCATCAGCTGAGGTATGTGGGGGGGGGGAGGGGGGAAGTCAAAGAGCCAGCGATTGAGTTCATGTCAGAAACAATCCCTTTTCCCCTTACTGAAATCGGGGACAAAGCAAAGCTGTCCACTCTCTCCATATCTTTTCAACATTGTTCTTGAAGTCCTAGCTAGAGCAATAAGACAATTGAAGGAGATCAAGGGGATACAAATTGGAAAGGAAGAAGTCAAAGTATCACTGTTTGCAGATGATATGATAGTATACCTGAGTGACCCCAAAAACTCTACCAGGGAACTCCTCCAGCTGATTAACACCTTCAGCAAAGTGGCTGGATAGAAAATTAACTCAAAAAAAAAAAAAATCAGTAGCCTTACTGTATACAAAGAACAAAAGGGCCAAGAAAGAAATTAGGGAAACAACACCCTTCACAATAGCCCCAAAGGACATAAAATACTGTGGTGTGAACCTAAACAAGCAAGTCAAAGACTTATATGAAAAAAATTTTCAGTTTCTGAAAAAAGAATTAGAAGATATCAGAAGATGGAAAGGTTTCCCATGCTCATGGCTTGGCAGGATTAATATAGTAAAAATGGCCATCTTACCAAAAGTAATCTACAGATTCAATGCAATTCCCATCAAATTACCAACACAATTCTTTACAGACCTTGAATGAAAAATTCTCACCTTCATATGGAACAACAAGAAACCGAGAATTGCTAAAACAATTCTCTACAGTAAAAGATATTGCTGTACTATAGAGCAACAATACTAAAAACTGCATGGTACTGGCATAGAAACAGACTGGTGGATCAATGGAATCGAATAGAAGACCCTGACATAAATCTACACACTTATGGCCACCTGATCTTTGAAAAGATGCCAAAATCATACAATGGAAAAAAGATAGCATCTTCAACAAATGGTGCTGGTCTAACTGGATGTCTATATGTAGAAAAATGCAAATAGATCCATACTTATGACCCTGCACAAAACAAAAGTTCAAGTGGATCAAAGATCTCAATATAAAACCAGACACACTAAACCGCTTAGAAGAAAGAGTGGGGAAGAGCCTTGAACTCATTGGCACAGAAGACAACTTCCTGAATAGAACACCAACAGCACAGGCTGTAAAAGCAACAATCAATAAATGGGACCTCATGAAACTGAAAAGCTTCTGTAAAGCAAAGGACACTGTTGTCAGATCAAAACGACTGCATACAGATTGAGAAAGAATCTTCACCAACTTTATATCGACAGAGGACTAATATCCAGTATATGAAAAGAACTCAAGAAGTTAAACAGCCACAAATCCAGGAATCCAATTTAAAAATGGGGTTCAGAGCTAAACAGAGAATTGTCAATAGAGAAATATTTAATGGCAGAGAAACACTTAAAGAAATGCTCAACCTCATTAGCCATCAGAAATGCAAATCAAAATGACCCTAAGATTTCACCTTACACACATCAGAGTGGCTAAGATCAAAAACTCAAGTGACAAGACATGCTGGAGATGTTGTGGAGAAAGAGGAACCCTCCTCCACTGCTGGTGGCAAGGTAAACTTGTGCAACCACTCTGAAAAGCAATCTGGTGCTTTCTCTGACAACTAGGAATAGTGCTTCCTAAAGATTCAGCTATACCACTCCTAGGCATATACCCAAAAGAGGCTCAAGCACAAAATAAGGACATTTGCTCAACCATGTTTGTAGCAGCCTTATTTGTAATAGCCAGAAGCTGGAAATAGCCCAGATGCCCTCTCAGTGGAAGGATGGATACAGAAATTTTGGTACATCTACACAATGGAATATTACTCAGCAATAAAAAACAAGGAAATCATGAAATTTGCAGGCAAATGGTGGGATCTGGGAAAGATCATCCTGAGTGAACTATCCCCGAAGCAAAAAGATGCACATGGTATATAATCAGTTATATAGTCATATAATATGGGATAAACCTACTAAAATCTGTACACCTAAAGAACCTAATCAAGAGGGAGGACTCTTGCTAAAATGTTCAATTCCTACCCAGAAAGGCAAAGAGGCTGGACATCAGAAAAAGAAGAAAAGAGGGAACAAGTCAGGAGCTTGACACACAGGACCTCTGAAAGGCTCTGTCCTGCAGACTATCAATGCAGATGCTGAGACTTATGGGCAACCTTAGGGCAGAGTTCAGGGAATCTTAGGAAAGAAATGGGAAACAGTAAGATCTGGAGAGGACAGGAACTCCACAAGGAGAGCAATAGAACGAAAAAATCTGAGCACAGGGGTCTTTCCTGAGACTGTTACTCCAACCAAGGTCCATGCATGGAAATAACCTAGAACCCCTGCACAGATGTAGCCCATGGCAGTTCAGTATCCAAGTGAGTTCCATTGTAATAGGAACAGGGACTGTCTGACATGAACTGATTGCTCTGATTTTTAATTACCTCCCCCTGAGTGGGAAGCAGCATTACCAGGCCACAGAAGAAGACAATGCAGCCACTCTGGATGAGACCTAATTGACTAGGGTCAGAAAGAAAAGAAAGAAGACCTCCCCTATCAGTGGACTTTGGAAGGGACATGCATGCAGAGTGTGGAGGAAGGGAGGGATTGGGATGGGAGGAGGGAGGGAATCACAGGGGGGATACAAAGTGAATAAAGTGTAATTAATAAAGAATTAAAAAAAAAGAAATATTATGTTTCTCTGTAGGCCAAGAGCCCCACAAACTGGTCATATGTTCATATTTCACAATTAAAATTGATTTTTCCTGTGCTCATTTCTTTCAGCTCCCTTGTTTCTGGGAGACAATTTTTCAGGAAATATGTAAGTTCTAATACATTTACTAACCAAACTACAACTCTACTTGGTAATAATGCTTACGTAATCAAATCAATAAAAGCCTTATAAAGCTCCTTATCTCACTAATCACCTGTTGTGACTGTACTCAGGAGATTTGGACAGTTAAGTTTTTCCATTTACCTAAAAACTTACAATTCAAGAACAACTTGGTGGCCAAAAAAATTCTTCTATGGATAATATATTGGACCTTGAGTTATGTGCTGTACAAGTTTCAAAAGAAAATTGGGAGCTTATAAGCAAGTGAACAAATGTTCAGTTTTGTTGTGTTTTAAAAGGCTGTATTTAAAATTCATCTACTTTAACCATAAGTTCATTTTAGTTTAACTTGTTATAAGTAACCCTTAAAATGCTAAATGTTTGGCTGATGTACAATTTTTCTAAAAAATAATGGATCAGAGAAAGTTCATATTTGACAGTATGTATAAGAAAAAAAAGTACATGAAGCCAAACTCAGGTGCTGATGGCATAACAAAATGGGAGTTATTTTGAATTTTTTTCGAATAAAATTCTATTTATCTTACTTTAGCAACATCCAAATGGTTCTATATGTCTCGAGTATTTAAAATATCTCAATAAAGTTTGGTCTCAGTTTGTGTGTGTGTGTTTGTGTGTCTTTCATTGGTGTTTTTTAAGGATAGCTATAGCTTTTGTAACTTTTTGTAATTATACAGCAAAGGAAATGAGGGAAATATCATCACCGCCTTTGCTTTTGCAAAGGCTTATGAAGGTGGTGAATTCAGTAGCTAAACCTTTATGCCTCACTCAGGGATCTAAAACCTGTCACTGTTACAGTTGTACCTTTCTGTAAACACATAGAATCTCTGAGAAGCTGCCTTTTCCCTTTTCTTTCCCAGGTTTGAGTCTACTTTCCTATTGCGTTTACAAATGAAAGTATTAAATTCTGAAAGGTCCCCAGACTCCGACATGCTCTTTTTTCAATGCATTTCAACTAAAGAATCCTATTTTAAACCAAGCCAATAGAAGGAAAGGGTTACCACAATTAAAATTCTCAAGATTCATATCAGCCTTTAAAATGACACTGGATATTTCTAACATCTGCTTCCTTCACAACAAAGGTGTATTACCTTTGTTGTAATACCACTTGTGATTCTGTTAGAGATGCATCACTATATCTGTGGCAGTCTTCCATACACAAAGGCTTCATTTCACATAGCTGTCACCATTAAACACTTAAATATTGAGGAAATTTGATTTCATTAATAATAATAGTGAAAAAGTTCTGTTTGTGGCAAGACTGAAGAGGACAGCTCCTAACTTTTCATTTTCTAACCCAGCTGCCTCCACTTGATCTGGAATAATAACTAGACATCAGACACGGAGCTGTGGCATCCTCACACAAAAGGCTGTTTTAAATTATGTGTGGCACGTTTTTAAGCATATTAGCAACTAGAACAAGCTGTCCTCATGCTAACTGGCCTGTCTTTGTTCTTGATGGTGGAAAATTTCACTTTAACTGCCCTCTAATTTGTTGCAAAATGCTACTGCACCAGCAGCTGTGTTGGCACAGGATTAAACACACAGGAAAACATTATTTTCCACACAAATTATCAACAGTGCCAAAAGCCACAAAATCCCATTTTGATTTTTTCTCCTTTACTCCCCTTTTTATTTTCTCTTTTTTATAAAACAACCTATAACAAATTCCATCTGAATGGGATCTTTTGAAGATTCCCCAGTTCCATGTAAACATACAGAGTAGGTACTTCATTCTCTTTTTGATAAAAGACAGACAGTTCAAGTAGAGCAAAGGGAAATGTCAAGTTTACATATACTAAGTGTCAGTGAATGAGGCGTCCTGAAAAGTATACCATCCTCCTACTTCAGAGGATTGTTCAAAACCTGCAGGAAGATATGCATGCAACAAGCATCTATCCGTTCTAATCTTATTCTGACTACAAATGTTTCTGTACAGCAGCTAAACATTTACTTGATTGCTGCTTCAGACAGGAACTTACTTGTGATGTCTGCACATGACTGCTGGAATGAAAGATGTGCCCCCTCATTGTCATTCTCATTTTGAATGACACATCTTATTTATTATTTTTTTTACATATTATTATGTTTGTTAGGGAATAAAAGAAAGAACTGTAATTGTCTTAACTCTGATGAATACTTATTTGTAGAGGGGTAAAAAAAAAAAAAAAAAAAAAAAGGAAGGCACCATCCTCTAAGCCTTGATTCAGGCAAGGTCATCATCATTTTTACTGTGAGATGTAGGAGCAGTTGGGTTCCTAGCACCATGTGCTCTCCTTTAGTAACACATTAGCATCTATTCATCATCAATTTTGAGGACTATCGATTATCCCAGTAACAATAATGAAGTCAGGTAACTTCGGGGCTCCCTGGAAAAGAAGGACTGGTTGAGGCAGAAATAAGAATAACATGAGAGGAAAGTGAGGTTGACAATATGCTTCCCAAAGGCATCCCACACAGCCGACTTCTTCATGGCTCCCTGTACCCATCACCCTCTTGGCAAAGGTTGTTCTACTAACGCACTTGCAGAAACTTTTCTTTCTCTCACTAGAGAATTCTAGGAAGAGAAGAGTGTGGTGGTGACCACAAGTTTCTACTGCACAAGTTACTCCTCAAGGTCAATAAAAAAAACAAAAATCCCAGAACTTTCCATTTAAACTCGCTACCATGAAAATCCCCTGGCCCAGGGACAAAGCTGCCTTCTGGCCCTCATTTCCCAAACTGGCGTCTCTCTTTAATTGTACTTCATTTTTTTTCGTTGCATTCTGAATATTCTTTTGATCAGTTATTAGACTCTCATGGATGCAATGATTTGAAAAAAAAATAAAGCTTGCATTCAAAGCTGCTTTTATTAAAAATTTCATTAAGGGATTTACAACCTTCTCCTTTGCTTTCTGCTCTATCGTCTCTATGAGCTGCACAGCAGAACAGTCCACCCCAGGCATTCACTGAAAATTCATCTTACATCACCCGTTATTAACTAGATGACTCCAGATTCAGGAAATAAATAAGCCAAAAATTGAAAGCAAATAAAATGCACCTTCAGTTCACATGGTCAACAAAATGTCTGAAATATAAGAAAGCCACATCAGCTAAATATAAAATGTTTACAGAGAAAACTCATCTGTGTTTTATGCTAATGGTTATAATTGGGTCAATATTTCTTTCTTTCTAATTACTCGGGCCATGTACAAAAGGTAGAAATTTGAATTGTCAGATTAAAAGTGATTTACAGTTCCATACTAGTGCATGTGCAATTCTTCTGGGTTACGTCTAATACAAGTATCAATGACAATTCTAAATATATTGTCACTTAAGTTTCTACTCACAGAATATAATGTACATAAGCTGTGTTTTACTCATAGAACTTTAACCATGTTGATTAGAGATCTAAACAAATGCTACATAATATAAAATATCTGGTGCTCATGGAAAGACTGTCTGTGATATTCTCTTCCCTGTTATATCATGTACACACCATGTATCATATTCTGCATAGGAAAAGGTCAAACTCCCTGGTGCCAAACATGTGCCCTCTCTAGGTACTGGCAATAGTATCAGACACACCCAGTTCTCACTGCATAACACAGAACCAAGATTCTCAGGGTAGTCTTTAAACCATCTGTTTCATTATAATGTAACTATATAAGGGAAAAGTTTTCAGGCCCCAAACGAGAAACTGGGTTTCTGAATCTGAAACCCAGAAATATGGACATTATGAAGCTTCTAGGTGATTCTCTGGTTTGAGTGTCATTTCTGAAACAAACATACTGATACACCTCATGGATGAATCAAGAGCAATCCTATTTTCCCACAACAGTGGGAAATCTGCTTGCCTCTGCTTTCATAGATCTCCCCATTGTAGATCCTCATTTGGATGAGTCTTGCAAGAGCTGGATTCAATATTCCAAAACTAGCTCCTTATTTACTTCTCTATTTCTCCATCAAGATATCCTCATTGTAAAGTTTTTGTTTCTTTGTTTGCTTTTCAGGTAAGAATTATGTGGTACTACAACCACGTCCAAAGCCTAATTAATGGTAAAATTGCAGTTCTCTCATGAAATTGATGGAGAAGAACTTGTTTTTTATTTTTTTAATTTTATTTTTTCTTATTAGTTACATTTTATTAATTCTGTATCCCAGCCATGTCCTGATCCCTCATTCCCTCCCAGTCCCTCACTCCATCCCTCATCTGCACCGTGCCCCTTTCCAAGTCCACTGATAGGGGGGACCTCCTCCCCATTCATCTGATCCTGTTTTATCAGGTATCTTCAGGACTGGCTGCAAAGCTCTCCTCTGTGGCCTAACAGGACTGCTCCTCCCTTGGAGGGTGGGGAGGCCAAAGAGCCAGTCACTGAGTTCCTGATAGAAATAGTCCTTGTTCCCCTCACTATGGGAAACCAATTGGTTACTGAGCTACCACAGGCTACATCTGAGCAGAGGTTCTAGGTGATATCCATACATGGTCCTTGGTTGAATGACAGTCTTAGAAAAGACCCTGTGCCCAGATATATTTGGTCCTTGTGGAGCTCCTATCATTTCCACATCTGACTAACTCCCCTTCTTTCTTATGATTCCCTGTGCTCTGCCAAAGGTTTGGTCATGAGTCTTTGCTTTGAAAACACTGCTAGTTAGAGTCTTTCAAATGTGCTCAGTAGACTCCTGTCATACATTCAATGCACATCCCATCTGTCTTTCTAAACAAGGGTTGATCATCTTACCCCATATCCGCTCTCTTGATTATCTTTTTTAGCTGTACAGATTTCATTATGTTTAACACATCTTATAGGTCTATATAAGTGAGTATATACCGTGTTTGTCTTTCTCCTTCTGGGATATTTCACTCTGGATGATCTTTTCTAGATCCCACCATTTGCCTGCAAATTTCATGATTTCCTCCTTTTTGATTGCTGAGTAGTATTCCATTGTGTAAAAATACCACAATTTCTGAACCCATTCCTCCGTTGATGGACATATGGGTTGTTTCCAGGTTCTGGCTATTACAAATAAAGCAGCTATAAACATGGTTGAGCAAATATCCCTTTTGTGTACTTGAGCAAACTTTGGGTATATACCTAGGAGTGGTATAGCTGGGTCTTGAGGAAGAACCATTCCTAATTGTCTTAGAAAGCACCAGATAGATTTCCAGAGTGGTTGTACCAGTTTACATTGCCACCAGCAGTAGAGGAGGGTTCCCCTTTCTTCACAACCTCTCCAGCATGTGTTGTCACTTGAGTTTTTCATCTTGGCCATTCTGATGGGTGTGAGGTGAAATCTCAGGATCATTTTAATTTGCACATCCAAGATGGCTAATAAGGATGAGCATTTCTTTAAGTGTTTCTCTGCCATTCGATATTCCTCTGTCGAGAATTCTCTGTTTAGCTCTGTTCCCCATTTTTTAATTGGATTACTTGGTTTGCTGCTTTTCAGCTTCTTTAGTTATTTTTATATACTCGATATTAGTCCTCTGTCAGATAAAGGATTAGTGAAGATTCTTTCCTAATCTGGAGGCAGGCATTTTGTTTTGATGACAGTGTCCTTTGCTTTACAGAAGCTTTTCAGTTTCATGAGGTCCCATTTATTGATTGTTGCTCTTAGAGCCTGTGCTGTTGGTGTTCTGTTCAGGAAGTTGTCTCCTGTGCCAATGAGTTCTAGGCTGTTCCCCACTTATTCTTCTAACCGAATTAGAGTATCTGGTTTTATGTTGAGGTCTTTGATCCACTTGGACTTTAGTTTTGTGCAGGGTGATAAATAGAGATCTATTTTCATTTTTCTGCATGTGGACATCCAGTTGGACGAGCACCATTTATTGAAAATGCTGTCTTTTTTCCATTGAATGGTTTTGGCTTCTTTGTCAAAAATCGAGTATTCATAGGTGTGTGGGTTTATTTCTGGGTCTTCTATGCGGTTCCATTGATCCTCCTTTCAGTTTTTATGCCAATACCATGTAGTTTTTATTACTATTGCTCTGTAGTACAACTTGAGATCGGGGATAGAGATATCTCCAGATGATCTGTTGTTGTACAGGATTGTTTTGGAGATTCTGGGTTTTTTGTTTCTCCATATGAAGCTGAGAATCTTTTTTTTCAAGGTCTGTAAAGAATTGAGTTGGTATTTTGATGGGAATTGCATTGAATCTGTAGATTGCTTTTGGCAGGATGGCCATTTTCACAATGTTAATCGTACCAATCCATGAGCACGGAGATCTTTCCATCTTTTGAGATCTTCTTCAATTTCTTTCTTCAGAGACTTGAAGTTTTTCTCAAACAGGTCTTTCACTTGCTTGGTTAGTGTCACCCCAAGGTACTTTATTTTATTAATGGAGATTATGAATGTTGTTGTTTCCCTGATTTCTTTCTGGGCCCTTTTGTCTTTGGTATACAGGAGGGCTTCTGATTTTTTTTGAGTTGATTTTGTATCCTGCCACTTTGCTGAAGGTGTTTATCAGCTGGAGGAGTTTTCTGGTTGAATTTTTAGGGTCACTCATATATACTATCATATCATCTGCGAATAGTGACACTTTGACCTCTCCCTTTCTGATTTGTATCCCCTTGATCTCCTTTAGTTGTCTTATTGCTCTGGCTAGGACCTCAAGTACTATGTTGAAGAGGTATGGAGAGAGTGGGCAGCCTTGTCTTGTCCCTGATTTCAGTGGGAATGATTTAAGTTTCTCTCCATTGAGTTTGATGTTGGCTATAGGCTTGCTGTATATTGCCTTTACTATGTTTAGATATGTGCCTTGTATTCCTGATTTCTCTAAGACTTTAAACAAGAATGGGTGTTGGACTTTGTCAAATGCTTTTTCAGCATCTAAGGAGATGATCATGTGTTTTTTCTCCTTCAGTTTGTTTATGTGGTGAATTACATTGATGGATTTTCATATGTTGAACCACCCTTGCATGCCTTGGATGAAGCCAACTTGGTCATGGTGATATCTTTGATGTGTTCTTGGATTCGGTTTGCAAGTATTTTATTGAGTATTTTTGCGTCAATGTTCATAAGAGAGATAGGTCTGAAGTTCTCTTTTTTTGTTGGGTCTTTCTGTGGTTTAGGTATCAGGGTGACTGTTGATTCGTAGAATGAGTTTGGTAATGTACCTTCTGTTTCTATTTTGTGGAATAGTTTGAGGAAAATTGGTGTTAGTACTTCTTTGAAGGTCTGGTAGAATTCCACGGTGAAACCATCTGGCCCAGGGATTTTTTGGAGGGGAGACTGTGAATGACTACTTCAATTTTCTTGGGGAATATAGGGCTGTTTAGTCTTTCTACCTGATCTTGACTTATTGTTGGAAGATGGAATCAATCAAGAAAATTGTCCATTTCATTTAGGTTTTCAAATTTTGTGGCATATAGGCTTTTGTAGTATGACCTAATGATTGTTTGAATTTCCTCAGTGTCTGTAGTTATGTCACCCTTTTCATCTCTGATTTTGTTGATTTGGATAGATTCTCTCTGCATTTTAGTTAGTTTGGCTAAGGGTTTGTATATCTTGTTGATTTTCTCAAAGAACCAGCTTTTTGTTTCATTGATTCTTTGAATAGTTTTATTTGTTTCTAATTGATTGATTACATCCCTGAGTTTGATTATTTCAGCTGTCTGCTCCTCTTGCATGTATCTGCTTCTTTTTATTTCTAGGGTTTTCAGTTGGGCTATTAAGTTGTTTGTATGTGATGTTACGAATTTCTTCTTGCAGGCACTTAGTGCTATAAATTTTCCTCTGAGCACTGCTTTCAATGTGTCCCAAAAATTTGGGTATGTTGTACCTTCATTTTCATTGAATTCTAGCAAGTCTTTAATTTCTTTCTTTATTTCTTCCTTAACCCAGCTGTCATTGAGTAACAAGTTTTTCAGTTTCTATGTGCGTGTCGACTTTTTGGTTTTTCTGTTGTTTTTGAGGTCCAGCTTTAGTCCATGTTGGTCAGATAGAATACAGGGGATTATTTCAATCTTTTTGTATCTGTTGAGGCTTGCTTTATGACCAACTATATGATCTATTTTGGAGAAGGTTCTATGCAGTGCTGAAAAGAAGGTATACGTTTTTAAGTTTGGATGAAAATTTAGGTCCATTTGATTTAGGGACTATGTAAGTGTTTTTATTTCCCTATTTATTTTCTGTCTAGTTGATCTGTCCCTTGGTGAGAGTGGAGTGTTGAAGTCTCCCACTATTAAAGTATTAAGATCAATGTGTGATTTAAGCTTTAATATTGTTTCATTTACGAATGTAGGTGCTCTTGTATTTGGGGCATAGATATTAAAAATTGTGATGTCCTCTTGGTGGATTTTTCCTTTGATGAGAATATAGTGGCTGTCCTTATCTTTTTTGATTAACTTGGGTTGAAAGTCTATTTTATTAGATATTAGGATAGCTACTCCCGCTTGTTTTCTGGAACAATTTGCTTGAAAGACATTTTTCCATCCCTTTACTCTGAGGTGGTGTTTATCTTTGTTGCATAGGTGTGTTTCTTGGATGCAACAGAATGTTGGATCCTGTTTCCGCAACCACTCTGTTAGTCTGTGTCTTTTTATTGGGGTGTTGTGTCCATTGATGCTGATTGAAACTAGTGACCAACAATTGTTACTTACTTTACATGTGGGGTTGGTGGTCTCACTGAGTTTCATTGCTTCTATTCTTTTGATTTTTTTATTGTGTAGTTATCTATTTCCTCTGTTTCCTTCGATGTAGTTGTTTTCTTTGGTTTGGAGTTTCCCTTCTAGTAACTTCTGTAGAGCTGGGTTACTATGTAGATATTGTTTAAATTTGGTTTTGTCTTGGAATATTTTGAATTCTCAGTTTATGTTGATTTAAAGTTTTGCTGGGTATAGTACTCTGGGTTGGAATCTGTGGTCCCTTTAAGACTGTATGATTTCTGCCCAAGCCCTTCTGGCTTTTATAGTTTCTGTTGAGAAATCTGGTGTGATTCTGATAGGTCTACCTTCATATGTTACTTGGCCTTTTTCCCTTGCTGCTTTTAGAATTTTTTTCTTTGTTTTGTAGGTTCAGGGTTTTGACTATGATGCGACATGAAGAATTTCTTTTCTGGTCTAGTCTACTTGGTGTTCTGTAGGCCTCTTGTATGTTTATGGCCATCTTCTTCTTTAAGTTGGGAAAGTTTTCTTCTATAATATTCTTGAAAATATTTTCTGGACCTTTGAGCCTGATGTCTTCTTTTTCTTCTACTCCTTTTATTCTTAGGTTTTGTCTTTTCATGGTGTCCTTGATTTCTTGGATGTTTTGTGTTTGGAACTTTTCTGATTTTATTTTTTCTTTGAGAGACATGTCAATTTCCACAAGTGTATCTTCGGCTCCTGAGATTCTTTCTTCCATCTCTTGTATTCTGTTGGTGATGCTTACCTTTGTAGTTGCAGATCTTTTCTCTATGTTCTCCAGCTCCTGGTTTTTCTCTATTTGTGTTTTCTTTATTGATTCTAATTCTGTTTTCATGTCTTGCACCATTTCCTTCATCTGTTTGAATGTGGAGTCCTGCTTTTCAATGACAGCTTCTATTTTTTTTTTGTCTGTTTCCTCTCTAGGTATCACTAATTGTGCCTCTACTTCTTTGGGCATAATTGCCTGTATTTCTATGAGAGCTTTGTTTATTTCTTCTTTATTTGCCTTCATTTGTGTGGACATTTCTTTGAGAGCTTTGTGCATTTCTTCTCTGTTTGCCTCAATTTTCGTGGTTATTTCTCTGAGAGCTCTATTTGTTTCCTCTTGGTTCTTCTCGATTTCTTTGGCTATTTCTCTGAGGGCTTTGTTCATTTCATCTTTATGGGCCTCTAATAGCTGGAGAAACATAGTTTTGAAGTCGTTTTCTTGTATATCTAGTCAATTGAAGTGTCCATTGTTTTGGGGGTTGCTGGTGAGGTCATTATGTCCTGATTTTTGTTGGGAGTGTTCTTATGTCTGCCTCTAGCCATCTGGTTATTTATAATCCTCACTGTTTGTTCCTCGAGATTGTAGTTCGGGCTATGATCGTCTCATTCTGTTTTCTGGACTGTTTTTTCAGGAAGATGAGAGAGGTTCACTGGTTTGGGAGTGTGCACTATGGTTTCAGTTTTGCCTAAGTAAGGAATGTGACGCTGGCGTATTTGCGTGCACTTTTAGTGGTCACCGTGTGCATGTGCAGATTCTCTGACTATTGCAGTGGCCTGCAAGCCACTATTACGCAGTTCTGACTGAGATCCAGGGATTGTTTGCCTGGATTACCCTTTTGGACCCACAAAGCAGAGGCTTCAATGTTGGGGTCGCTATCCCAAGAATCCCTATGATGCCCACACTAGGGGTGTGGGTGGCAGGGATCTTGTCTGGTTGCTTCTGTGGAGAGGCCCTTGGTCTGAGGCAAACTCTCCCTAGAAGGCTCACTCACTCTCTTGCAGGACCAGTTGGAATGCACAGGGGTTCTCCTTGCTCTCTACTCTCTGATTTGGTCCTGCTGAGGAAAATGCACGGGTAGGCTTACAGTCAGCTCTGTGACACTGTGGCCGCAGGACTCGGTGTCCACCTTTCCTGTGTGCTGCCTCTCTGTCCTTTTCCTCTGACAGGAGGGTTATGTTGACTGGTCCCAGAGTAACACGGGAAAGAGTTAGGTTGAGTGTTCTCAATCCCAGATCCCGGGCCCAGATCTCTCTGCTAGAAGCAGCCTTGCGGCAGAACCTATGCTTGCTGATCCCAAGAGAGTACCAGGTAGGGTTGAGTGTCCTCAGATCCAGAGCTTGGGTTTCTCTGCTAGGGGCCACTGGGTGAGCTGGAGAGAGGGAGCTGTGTCCTTGGCAGGCTGCCTCTCTGTCCTTCCCCTCTGACCTTTCCCTCTGCTAGGGCAAGCTTATGGAGGTGCTCTCAGGGGAGTGCCAGCAGGGGTTGGGGCTTCTCAGTCGGATCTTGAGCAAGCGTTTCTCTGCCAGGGGTCTGGGTGGGGGGGCGCCGGTGATAGGACTTGGTGCTAGACCTTATTGTGCTGGACCCAGGAGAATCTCAGGACGTGTTGAATGACCACAGTCCCAGATCCCGAGCTGTAGTTTGTTTGCTAGGAGCAGCCGGCAGCACTGGAGTTCTGGCACTGTGAAGCTGCTGTGCGACTCTTTATCCTTCTGCTCCACCACGGCAGCGTTATGGCAGCATTTGGGGGAGTGCCCGAAAGGATTGGATTTTCTCAGCCCCGATCTCGGGTTGGGGTTCAGACAATGTGGTCTGTGGCAGATTCTGCTGGCGCCTTGCCTCCTCCCAAGAGGGAGTAGGGATTTTGAGCTAGGCACGCAGCAGCTCTCCATGTGTGGCAGGAGCTCAGTTTTGATGGCAGGGGTACCCGAGGTCAGCGAGACCTTCCAGGGAAAGACTTGGTGACCCGTGATCAGTCTTGCAACTTTCCTTCCCCGTGGGGTTTTTTTGTGACTGGGACTCTCAGTCTCAGGCACCCTTGTGCCCACTGATCAGCCTGGGAAAGTGATCGGGACACACAGGTTTGCAGCACCTGCCTGGAGACCCAAAGCCCGTGTTAGCCTGGTTCTCTTCCGGGTTCTGGCTGGGCAGCCGAGAGTGGACCCCACCGATTCCCGATTGCCGCCGTGGGAGCCTCTCCTCACCTGGGAAACATGATAGCTGTTGCTTTAGGGCCCAGAGTTCAGTCTCCTGGTTCCTGCAAGGAGTGTGTTGTCCTGCTTCTCAGACACGATGTTCTCCCGGCGCTGCCATCTTGGCCCCTCCATGGGGAAGAAGTTGTAATTGAATTTATTATCTTGAAAATTGGGTCATATAAATAATGACTTGTTTTGGCTACATGAAAGGCTTTAGGAATTATGACATATCCAGATTCACTAACTTTAATAAAACTATTGTTATTATTTTAATCTGAATTCCATCCCTCTTCCAGGCTCATGTGCTTAAATCCCTGGTTCCAATATTGTAACATTGGGGATGACGGAGACATTTGTAACAGCAGCCTAAAGAGAAGAAATAAATTTCTGGATACAGATCTTGACGGTGCTTCCTGGTTTACCGATATGTGAAGAGTTTTTAGATACTTATTAAAAACAAATTTTTATTCCAACCTCAAGCTTGCATCTCTGCCAATCATCTTTACTCACACCCAGGTTGCCCAGGAATCTCTCATTTACCACTGTCAAGTATTCACTGGTTTGAAGCAGTTCGTGGAGAACCTTTATGAATTTCCTTTTAGTCATTCTTACAGTAGCCAGATAACCCAGCCAGTACTTTCTATTTGAGATTTGGGTTGTTTTCTTGTCTTCATGTTATAGCTCCTGTAATTCCAATCAAGCAAGTTTCACCATAAGGTCTGTTTTATGCTTTATGCTTTTCCCTCAAGTCTCAGAACCAGCATCTCTAATATTATGTTTGTTTTCTGGGTGTTTACTTTTTTGTTTGTTTTTTTATCAACATCACAATTCTTTATTCTCTAAAGGTTAGACGAAACACACCCATGAAATCCTTGCTTTCTTTGAGTGTTTTTTAAAATCATTGATCTTCTATCTAATATATGTTTATACAATAGATGGGCTCTCTGTTCTCCACCTCTAGTGTTTTTTAAAAGAGAGAGTTTCATGGACCCTCCTTTCACTCAAGCAGCTATCACCATTTCTTCTTTATTCATAAATACTTTTTAATCTTTTTCTTCAACAAATTTAGATAACAAATTGCTATCTATTTTTTTCACCTTTCCAAGAAAAATGCTTTCAGACATATCTATCCATTCTGCCATGGGTTTTGCTTTTATGTTACTTAAACAAAAATTTATCTTCAATATTTTTCCTTACTAGTTTTTGTTACATGTTTAATCTTTTCAGGTAGCCAGTAATTCTAGTATAGGTTTGTTTGTTTGTTTGTTATCTTGCCTCTTTCTAAAATGTTTTTTAACTGTCTTTAGCAGGACAGTCAACTCAGCTATTGTTCTCTCATTCAGTAAGTGCAGGCATTGAACACTAATATTCAGTCCTGTCTTGGTTCCCAAACTCCATGTCTCTAGTTGCTATGGAAGGTTGAACATGATTCAAGAAGTAAAGTTTAAAATGAAGACAGTCCCAGAGATCTATCTTTCCCAATAGAATTTAAGTAAAGCCTCTAAAATATCATTGTTTTCAGAACTAGGAAGATAATGTAAACTTATACAGTGAATTTTTTCAATGATTTTTTTTTAAATTTTTGAGAGTATAATATAATTATATAATTTTCTCCTTTCTTCCCTCTAAACCCTCCCATGAACCTCTTCCTCTACCCTTCTTTCAAATTCATGTACTCTTTTTCCTCATTATAAATCACAGTAGGGAGAAATTAAAGCTATAAAGAAAGCATGAGAATTCTAATTAACAGAAGAAAACTGGGAATAGGGTCAAGTCATAGGCAGGATGGAGGCTTCTCATGCTTGATAATATCTTAACCTGGCAGAGTACCTGCACTTAGTGTGTTATTGATTCAATGAATGGATTAAACAACACTAAATGAAGTCAATAAATGAATTAAACTATAAGGGCTGAAATATCTTTCAAGAGAATGAGATGACAGGCCTCATCTACCCTACCTTCACAATGAGTGAGATGGCAAGCTACAGAAATTTCTATTTGCTTCATTCTCCAATCCCTGGAGACTTTGAAGCTTATAAAAATTTTTAATGCAGCCACTCCTGATGTGATCTGATAGACTAAGATCAGAAGGAAGGAGAGGAGGACCTCCCCTATCAGTGGACTTGGGGAGGGGCACATGTGAAGAAGGGGGAGGGAGCATGATTGGGAGGGGAGGAGATGGGGCTTATGGGGGAATATAAAGTGAATAAAGTGTAATTAATAAAATTTAGAAAAGGAAGAAAATTTTTTTTCAAAATTATTTTTCTAAAGGATTTTATTTAGGCCTTCATTATAGACAGTTGCATGGGTTATCATGAGATGGATGACATATATTGTGCTTTCCTTAAAAACAGAGCACTACACAATCTATTTTATATTTTCATTAGAGGGGCTAGTGAGATTGCTCTGGTTGGGGTTGTAAAAGTATTTTCACTGAACGCCTAGTTCTGAAACCCATTGAAAAATCCAGTTATGACAGCATACATCTGTAACTCCAGTACTACAGTGACATGGGAGAATTTTCCAGAAGCCCAAAGGAAAACTAGTCTAAAGTATACAGGGAAGGGACAGAAGGAACAAAGGACACTGGTTCACCAACATGAAATGGGAAAACTCACTCGTAAAAAGTTGTCATCTGACAACCACATATGCAGTGTGGCATATATATGTGTTCAGGTACACATACACATACATAAATCAAAATTCAAAAAGTTATGTCTATTTTATGATGAGTGTTTTGCTTGAGTGTATGTCTATGCACCAGGTGAAGGCCTAATGCCCTTGGAGGTCAGAAAAAAGGTACTATATCCCCTACAACTGGAGTTATAGATAGTTGTAAGCCACCACATTGGTGCTGGAAACTCTTAAGTACTTAGCCAACTCTTCTGTGCCCTGAAAATAAAATAAGTTAAATTTGATAAAAGATTTTCTAATATAACAACAAACCACATAAAATAAGGAAAGTGGAAAAACTCTATATTAAGAAATCTATGTAGAGGAAAGGTAATTTAGAATCATAAGCTCATTTTTTAGAGCAACCACCTCAATTCAAAGTGTCCCTAGGTATCAAGGTGGTTTCTCCACTCTTTCCTGGAAGAGAAGAAAGGGAAAAATTAAAAACAAGGTTTGGGACTAAGGACAGAGGATAAGTTCTTCAGGCCTGTCAAAATGTCTTCAGATTTTATACCTAGCTTATAGACTAAAATGTTAGAAGTATTTTTTCCCCACAGTTCTAGAGGACAGAAAAGCAAAGGATCGAAAACAGGGCTATATCCCAGCAAAGCTGCTCTCCTCCCAGAGGTTCAAGCCGTTACTTGATTCTTTTAGCTTTTGGTGGATGTTAACATTCTTAGAACCATGACTGATGTTACCCAACCCCATTCTTTTTCACTGGTAAAATATTCTTCTGCCTCTGTACAGTCAGGACACTCAGGATGGTATTTACTGCCCATATAAACTATGCAAAAAATTCTCAACATAATCACCTGCAAAGTTCTTTTTCAAGTGATTCAACATTTGCCATCTTTACAGACATGGTAGATAGTCTGTGGACAGAGCATGCAGGTAGGGTGAATGGGTTGTATTTTATATCCTCTTACTATATGAGTATTTTACATGATCTTATTTCATGACCACTCCTATCCTCAAATTCAGAATACTATTCCAAACAGAGTTAGAGCTTTATTCCATTTGAGTGTGTGGAGCTAAATGTCATATTATTTTCAGGGAGAAATTATTTAAGTATAAGGAGATTCCCAATTATATTGTTCGGTGATAATTTCTTGTATAATATTAAAATCTTCCTTGTCTAGTGTCTTTTCATGAATTTTCAAATCAATAGCAGTCTATTCTTTTTCTTGCTGCAGTTGAACTCTATTTTTTCTCTTTTCCCCTTGTCCACTCTGGTATTTAAAAAGGGATAGACAAGAAACAGGCTAATAACTCATTCTCAAACTTGCCATCAGCTTTCTTGAAGTCAGCCTGTTTTAGGGTGTTTTGTTTTGTTTTGGGTTTTTGTTTTGTTTTGTTTTTAGCAGATTTGATATACATGTCTGTCTCCTCTTTCCCCTCAAAATTTACATAGGGTACCAGAGAAGTCATGGTAAAGTTGCTACTCCTCCATTTTATTGTTACTGTTGTTGTTTTTTGAAGTAATACTCTTATTGTTTATTACTATTTTTTACTTTAATTTTTATTAATTACACTTTAAGAACACCCAATAAATTAGACCAGAAAAGAAAATCCTCCCGCTACATAATAATCAAAACAGTAAGTATACAGAACAAAGAAAAAATACTAAAAGCTGCAAGGGAAAAAGGCAAAGTAACATATAATGGTAAACCCATCAGAATCACGCCTGACTGCTCAACAGAGACTATGAAAGCCAGAAGGGCCTGGATGAATATCATGCAGACCCTAAGAGAACACAGATGTCAGCCCAGGCTACTATACCCAGCAAAACTCTCAGTCCTCATAGACGGAGAAAACAAGATATTCAACAACAAAAACAAATTTCAACAATACCTTCATTTTTTAAAATGTAAAGTCGGAACAGTTTTCTCATTTTTGACCCAGAGAAAGTGCTTTGTAAACTCAGACTGTGGTTATGTTTGTCAAGGTGTCTTGAAACTCACTGCAAGACATCTTTCCCAAAGTAGCCCACAAAAGACACTATCCTGCTTCAATAAAATATGTGAATTTACTTTCTTCAAATGAAAGGCATAGCATACTCAGTCTACTTAGCAGAACTCCTGAGCCTCACATTGTAGGGAAGTGTTCATTACCCAAGCCTGCCAAAGTATGCCACTCAAGCATAATCACAAAAGTGCTTTCCCACTGGAATACCAACCGAATCTCAGCTCTTTGAACATTGATTTATATTTCCCTTAGCCACCATACATGTGGTACAAGAAGCCTCTTTTGCACACACACACACACACACACACACACACACACACATTAGCTTTTATCAGTTTCATTAGTTTCCAAGTTTTCAGGCTGTGCTGTAAAAGAAAATACAAACCATTCATGGGTTTGAAAAAAAAATCTGTTACTCTTAGGAAATATTCTTTTCTGTCCAATACAAAATACATACATACATACATACATAAATTTACATGTTTCTCTAATCCTAAGGTGTTAAGGAAACACTGAGAAATTTCATGCTGTAGACATGGCTAAAGTTATTCAAAGTTCACAAGTTGCCTTTAAAAGCATGGAATTCCTTAATAGAACTGGGACCTATGGCCAATGAATGACTGAACACCTGTATTTTTGTTGAGGTTATAATACAATTAAATGATAGATCACTTCCTTTTTCTCCCTACAAAGCCTTCAATATGCCCCTCCTCATGCTTTCTTTAATCCATGGCCTTTTTGCACTTATTGTTACTGTATGCATGTATATGCATATAACTATTATAAATATTTAATACATATAATGTTACTTGTATTGTGTTTTTGAGGATAAACATTTGGCACTGGGTAACCAAATGATGTGCTTTTCCCTAGGGAAGACCATATATCATGCTCTTAGCTTTCCACATATGCCTATAGTTCCTTGTGGAGGGTTGAGGCCTTTTGAGTTTTTCCTCATCCAGTTTGGCATGGTCATTGGTGTCACCTCTGTTCAGCTCATATTTGGGCAGTCATGTTGACAAAATCTTATGTGTCTAATTTCTGGTGTTACTAGGAGACTCAGTCTCACAGAAAATTCCATAATTCTCACTCTTCTGCAATGTTCACAAACCTGAGATGCTGGAGTGTTTCATAGACATATCTACTAGAATTGGGCACCACAATTATGCATTTTGATTGGTTGTGATTTTATATAGTGGTCTTTGTGTACTGCAAAGAAACATTTTCTTGATGAGGGCTGATGATTATGCTTATCTCTGGTTATAGGGGTAGATATTTAGAGGTAAATTATGGATTGTATTGGTTTAGTGAAGTGGTGGTTATAGGTTCTTTTTCAAGATCCATGACTTCACTGGTCCTATAGTTGGCTATATTTCCAGGGACAACCATGATTTCTCTCTTCTTTGAACCTGTCTGAAGTTCAGTTAGAGACATGATGGTTACCAGCAATGTATGCATCCCACTACTGCACCCTTAAGGTTATCATGTCATGCTGGTCATTGATGTGGTTTATAGGCATCATAGCTGGATATAACTTTTCTTTTAACTTCTGTTTTGGAAGATTGCTTAGTACCTTCTGGGAGCAAGAAAGTCAGTCTTCAGATCAGTTCCAGCTCAGGGGATCTCTGTGCTCTGTTTCTGATGTGCATGTGTAACTTACCTTTCAGCTCCAAGAAACAAAGGCAACAGCAAAGGGTTGCTTGTTCTGGGAGTTACTTGGGCAGCCCTTGCCACCAGCCCCAAAGTGGTCTTTTCATGTCTGTGATAGGGTTACACTACGGAATATCCCCATCTGTAAAGAAAGATTATATCATAAATCTTGCAGCTAAATTGATGGAACTAGAACAGACCATATTGAGTAACATAACCCAGAAAGATGAACATTTCATATCCACTCATTGGAGAGCCCTAGCTCCAAATCTTTAGATGTGAATACATAGCCTATAGTTAACTACAGAAACTGGAGAAGTAAAAATGGGACCGTTGTCAGGATAGTGGTGCTGAGAAATAATAGAGATGGTAATAGCAGGGTACAAGTGTTGTAATCAAGGAAATGAGAAAGGGAGCTCTGTAGGGAGAAGAAGGTGGGAGTAGAGTAAAGGGAGATAGCTAGATAAAGTTATATGATTTGGGAAATGAGAAAATATGGCTTCTTGGTGAAATGGATGAAAGATAAATACAGAATAGTGTGTATGGGTAAAATAATAGCAGGCATGTCTGGAAAAACCACAGGAAATCATTCCTATTAACAATATACCTAAATAAAGTCCTATAATATGCATAACCCCACACATAAATATACATACCCAATTTTAATGAACTTTCACATCTCAGATGATGGTGCTCCCTCTAAAAGCCAAAGACTATCTAACAAAAACCCCAGTACCAGATGTGAGAAGCCTTGAATCTTTATAGTATCAGGATGGAGTTTTAATTTACAGAGATTGCCTTGTGATTTTTTTTTTCTGTTTGACACTCTTGGATATTGAACACAGCAAGCTATAACTAAGACTGGTCCTGGATGTGGTTATCTATCTGCACAAAAGCCCATGAGCAAAAGGACAAACCTTCCCTTTTCAAAGCAAAGTAATTGCTAGTTTTTCTGCTGCTTTTATCGTAGTTTGTGCAACACAACCACAAAACTAGGAATCCAAAAACCGTGAAAATACTTGTTACTCAATTTGAAGACCTACTGGAGGTGAAAATCCTATTTTATAAGAGTTTCTTAGAAAACATAACTTTTTCCTTTGCTGTCTTTGGATCTGGAAAGATTACAGCTCTGACTTACTAGCTATAGTTTTAATTTTCATGTTTGCCAAGACTAAAGTCAAAAGTTTGCCAGGCACTGGAAACATAATGAGCTTTGATGGCAAAGATTGAGAAATTTATAAAATCATTCTGTTGTTTATAGAGCATATATTGTCCCTATATTGAAAATATGTGTACATGTGTGTGTATTTTCCTTGACCTGTTTTCTCTGGAATATTGCACTCTGAAGACTGGAAATACTTTGAGGTTCAGAGAAGGTTAGTTGATGTTCTTTGTATCTAAATATCTCATTATACAACAGTTTGTTCTTATGCTCTGTCAGAAATGAATGGTCTTTGATACCCAACACACACAATAAGAGTAACCCCATTATACCATCCCATAATCAGAATTTCTCTTAACTGAATCCTTTTTCCTTTAAAACTAAATCACGTGAGATCCTCCTTGGATATTACATTTTTCAGGAAGTCTTCCTAAACCCTACTTTCCAAGTTGCAAATGTGTATTGGATTTGATTTACCTTGTCTGGAGCATGTAACTGTCTACATCACTACATAGCAAACTTAATCTGTTTTAATTTCTTATCCATCAAGGAGCATCATGCCCCCAGTGTCTGACAATGAGCAGATAATTTTAAAAATTCCCTTAAGAAGCAGGGGTTGTCACTGGCATGAATTCAGTGGCAGGCTCTCTGATCACCTCCTCCTTATGGGGGGGCGCAACCTTACCAGGCCACAGAGGAAGACAATGTAGCCATTGTATTCTCATTGTCTCCTGATGAGACCTGATAGGCTAGTGTCAGATAGAAGAGGAGGAGGGGGAATAAGGGGAGAAGAGGAAAGGAGGGTGGGGATTAGGGACAGATGAGGGAGGGGGCCAGAGCCAGGATACAAAGTGAAATAATTGTAATAAATAACAAATTTTTTAAAATATCCTGGAAAAAAAATCCCTTAAACTTTTTCTTTTAAGTACTTAAGGAAATATGGAGACTAAAAATAGCTGCATTCTTTGCAGTCCACTTTGTAAAGGAAGGTCTCTTTCCCTATACCAAGCCAGAATAATGAAAAGGAATATATCGAGTTAGAGGACAGACTCCCAGGAGGGAAGAGGAGAGAAAGCTCAGCAAGAAAGCTACAAAGTGCAAGTATCTCTGAGAAGCATGCTGGGAGGAAGCCAAATTATCTTAGAGGGTTAAGATAGAGTAAAACTGCTCAGTCTTTGTGCTCTGAAACTTGTTAAAATAATATAATAGAGTCAATTATTTGTGTAATAGCCAACTAGAGAGAGAAATTTAGAAACACAGTTTTATAAAAATAACCTTAACAATATTGTCTCCAGAAATAAAAAGGCATAGTTCTATAGATGGCAGAATGTTGTTTATAACACATCATGCCCTTGTGCTTCGAAAAAAAAAAAAACACTAATGCAGAATGAATAGAAGGATAGTTGCACATGGTGGAACATGCTGTTAATCCTAGCATCTACGAAACAGAGGCAGAGACAGGTAGAATTTTATGAATTCAAAAACGTGTGGCCTATGTACTGAGTTAAAGGACAGCCAAAGCTAAATAGTGGAACATTTTCTCACAAAGGAAAAGGGAGTTAGGGTTTCAGTTACCTAGGATATTTATTGGCTTTAATGGATAGTTGAATCATTTGATTGGTACTAGAGAGAGTCCCCAGAATGAAGAAGATGAAAAGAAAAGTGATGCTTGAAATTGTTTCCCAAACACATGGTGTTTTTCATATGAGATTATAGAAGAATGACTCTATTGGGACTTCTATTGCTGTGAGAAAAGACTGTGACTAAAAGCAACTAGGGAAGGAAAGGGTTTGTTTCATCTTAAATCCTTACATCATGTAGTTTATCATCAAAGGAAGTCAGGACAGCAAGTCAAGTCAGGAACCTAGAAGCAAAAATTTATGCAGAGACCATGAAAAATTCTACTTTTTGAATTGTTCCTCATGACTTGCTCAACCAGCTTTCTTCAACAATCTAAGATATCCTGCCCAGGGATAACATCATTCCCACCACAACCCTACCAAGGTTCTGAACCTTCTCACATCAATCATTAATCAAACCAATGCTCCCCCAGACTTGCTCACAGGACATTCCTATGGAGGGATATTTTCAACTGATAGTTTCTCTTCCCAAATGACTTTAACTTGTATCAAGTTCATATAAAACTATCCAACACAGAGAGAGGATGTGGAGAAAGGGGAACCCTACTCCACTGCTGGTAGGAATGTAAACTTGTACAACCACTTTGGAAATCAATCTGGCACATTCTTAGACAATTAGGAATAGTGCTTCCTCAAGATCCAGCTATACCACTCCCAGGCATATAACCAAAAATATGCTCGAGTATACAAGGACATTTGCTCAACCATGTTCACAGCAGCTTTATTCATAATAGTCAAAGATGGAAACAACCCAGATGCCCCTCAGTTGAGGAATGGATGCAGAAATTGTGTTACATCTTCACAATGGAATATTACTCAGGAATAATTAAAAAAAAGAAAAGAAAATTATGAAATTTGCAGGTAAATGATGGGAACTGGAAAAGATCATCTTAAGTGAGGTATCCCAGAAGCAGAAAGACACACAGGGCATATACTCACTCATAAGTGGATATTAGATTTATAATATAGGATAAACATACTAGAATCTGTACACCTAAGGAAGCTGATCAAGAAGGAGGACTCTGGGTAAGATGCTCAATCCCCATTCAGAAAAAATGAGGATGGACATAGGAGGAGGGAGAAAACAGGGAACAGGATGGGAGCTTACCACAGAGGGCCTCTGAAGGGCTCTTCCCTGAAGGGTATCAAGGCAGATGCTGAGACTCATCACCAAGGTTTGGGCCAAGTGCAGGGAATCTTATGAAAGAAGGGGGAAATAGTAGGATCTGGAAAGGACAGGAGCTCCACAAGGGCAGCAACAGATCTGAAAAGTCGGGGCACAGGGTCTATTCTGAGACTGATACTCCAGCCAAGGACCACTCATGGAGATGATCTGGAACCCCTGCATATAGGTAGCCCAAGGCTGTTCAGTGTCCAAATGGGTTCCATAGTAATGGGTACAGGAACTGTCTTTGACAGGAACTGATTGTCCTGCACTTTGATCACCTCCTCCTGAGGGGGAGCATCCTTACCAAGCCACAGAGGAAGACAATGCAACCACTCCTGATTAGACCTGATAGACTAGAATCAGAGGGAAGTGGAGGAGGATCTCCCTTATCAGTGGACTGGGGGAGGGGCACAGGTAGGAAGAGAGAGAGAGGGTGGGATTGGGAGGGGAAGAGGGAGGGAGGTACAGGAGGAATACAAAACAAATAAACTGTCATTAATAAAATAAAAAATATAAAATAAAAACTATCCAGCACAATTCCAAAACTTCCTGAGTCTTCAATGGTCCTGAGCACAAAGCAAGAATCCAAACCCCTATTCTGGAAATAGTAAATATTTTTCAGTGAGGTATTCATAGATCTGTATTGTTGGTGTAAAGTTAAATAATAGGAGAAAAACAATTACTTTTTAACAATTCAAGGTTGCATTACTGAAAAAGGAAATTCATGTGTTCATACTTAGTCTTCATAACCAACCATCTTGCTCAGAGTTAAATGTGTGCACATCACTTGTATGGATAAGCATCTGAGGTAAGAGAGACCATCTGTCTTTATATTTCACAAAATTATTTTTCAGATTGCTAAAGCTAAGACCAGAGGAGGCCTTGTTGAACTTTCTAATGGCCTGCTGTTAAATCAAATGAAAAAAATTCCTTTCATATCAGATTGCCAAAAACATGGATACAAGCCAGAAGAAAAATAGCCAAACTCAAATATAAGAGTAGAAGTAATTAATCATGAACTTGGAAGTTAGAAGGAACCTCTGCCAATTGCCTCTGTTCTAATACCTCTTAATTTCTATTGGTATATGAAGGTATATACCTTTGGTTCCTGGACAAGAACAGAAGGGTATGGGCGGAACACCAAGTATAAAAACACATTCAAGAATCTACATGTACGGAAAATGTTCATTAGGTATATCCATATAATTTGTGTTACACAAGCACAAAATATTTTTAACTACTTAAATACTGATTCAAAGTGTCACTGATTTGTTAGCATTGCTTGTTTCCTTGGGTATCTAATCCAAAATATCCTAAAAGCAATTGCATTACTCAGGTTGCTCCAGAGAAACAAAACAGGTAGTTTAAGAATTGAGTTCTTTCTTAGGTCTTAAGTTCTCCTCATTAAGGGCTTTTGAGCAGAATAACAATGCCAGGAACGGACTCCATCCTATGGAGTTGATCTCAAAGCAAATCAGAGAGCAGTGCTTACTTTCATAACAGTGTTGATACAAATTGTCACATCTTGCCAACAGGTTGATGTCTTAGTGTAGTGCTTATATCTGAGTAAGCCTATTAATGCCTTTTCTCCCTCAACAGACTACCCAGAACCTTTATAGCACTCACTCCTCCCAGGAGGGAGGAATGGTTCAGATCATTCCAAGCTTGATTTCCTTAAGTATCTTTTGCAATATGGTCATCATGTAGCTCTAGTGAGCAACTGAAAAATATAGCAAGAACCTGTTTTGTTTGAGGATTCATTAGGTCCTCCTTTACCAACAACTTCTAACCAGTTTTCCCATAGTGACACTGATTTTTTTTTTTTTTTGCTTTAAAAAAACAACATAAATGAGATTATTTCAGCCACAGAGAGAATCTTCTTTCTGATGTTTCTTGTTGTTAGCATTGTTCGTTTTGGTTTGTGAGTTTTGAGAGTTGTGTTTGTTTGTTTGTTTGTTTGTTTGTTTGGGGTTTTTTTTTTTTTTTGCTATTGTTGCTATTCTTTATTTGAGCTTTTGGTCAAAAGATTGTAAGATTTTTTTTTATACTCCCATTATTTGGCTTGGCCCTCCCTCACCTGACCCTTCATCTCCCCTACACATGATTCATCCTTCTTTAAATTATTTCACACTCTGTATCCCCTTATATTGTTTATAATCTACAATCAACTCATCTTTAAGCCACCCTCAACTCTGGGTTCCATCTATGTTTCTGGCCTCCAAAGTAACTCTAAGTGAAACACCCAACATTAATGATTCAAAGCTAAAATTCACATAAAAGAGACAATGTGTGGCATTTGTTTTTCTGTGCCTGAGTAACTTCACTCAGTATAATGTTTTACACTTTCATTCATTTAGCTGCAAGTTTCATAATTTCATTTTTCTTTACAACTAAATGAAATTATTAATCCTCCATATTTCTAACTTCTTCTTTAGAAGATGGTATCCAATATCTTCTTTATTGAACAGTTCCCTTTTCCTACTTTGCAACTTACTAACCTCTGTGCATAATCTAAATGAAACACACATATCTGAAACATAAAAGCTAACACTAATATATGTGGAAAAAACTCAGTGTTTGTCTTTCTGGTTCCGGGTTACCTCACTCAGGATAATTGATTCTAGATCTATCCATTTACCAGCAAATTTCAAAATTTCATTTTTCTTTACAATTGAGTAATATTCCACATATGATGTGCTGCATTTTTATTATCTATTCTTCACCTGATAGACATGTAGGCTGTTTATAGTTTCTGATTAGTATGAATAGAGCAACAATGAACATGGATAGCAAGTACCTCTGTAGCAAGTTATAGTTTCTATTGTTTATATGCCCAAGAGTAGTATATTAATCAGTTTTTTTTCTAGAGGAATAGAGCTGACAGAATGAATCCACATATAAAATTTCTTATGAGTTCTATAGTCCAACGATGGCTATCTCCTAATGGAAAGGCCAAGAATCCAGTTGTTGTTCAGTGTACAAGGCAGATATTTCAGCTTCTTGTGGAACTATAATAAAATCCCAATGAAGTAGGTTCTAATGCTTCAGCAACAGAATAAATACACTTGCCAGCAAAAATGGGGCCAAGAAACAAGAAATAAAAGCTTCCTTCTTCCCTGTCCATTTATTTTTCCTGTGACCAAAATGTTGACTCAGATTTAGAGCAGTTCTTTCTACTTTAATGATCTGGATTTGGAGTGAGTCTTACCATCTCAAATAATCCTATCAAAAAAAGAAGAAAAAAAAAACAAGAAAGAAAAATCTCTCACAGGTCTGCCCAGATGCTTATTTTTAGTTAATTCAAGTTAATAATCAAGATTAGCCATTCCAAGTTGTACAAGTGATTCTTGTGATAGGTTGATTTTCAGCTTTTTGAGGAACGTCCACACAAATTTCCTTAGTGGTTGTACCAGATTGCATTGCCACCAGTTATGAATAAGTGGTCCCTTTCCTGGCACCCTCATCAGTATCTTTTGTCATTTGTTTTTATTAATCTTGGCCATTCTGTCTGGAATAAAATAAAATCTCAAAGTAGTTTTAATTACCATTTTCCTCATGGCTTATAAAGTTGGATATTTGTAAGTATATCTATGCCACTTATGTGTTCTTTATAGGCTGCTCAGTTCTATACCCATTTTAATTAGGTTATTTAATGATATTTTATTATAATTCTTCATATATTCTAGATATTCACCCTCTGTCACATATATAATTAGTAAAGAATTTTTCCCAATCTCTAGACTGCCTCTTTACTCAAAGGATGGTGTCCTTTGCTTTACAGAAGCTGTTTGTCTTCACAAGGTTCATTTATTAATCATTAGTCTTAATGCCTACACTATTGAGGTTCTACTCAGAAAGTCCTTACTTGTGTCAGTGAATTCTGATATATTCCTTACTTTCTCTTCTACTCAACTCAAAAGGAAGGTATCAGAAGACCTTAATAACAGGTGTTCTGATATCTTCCTTTTGAGTTGAATTTTGTGCTAGATGATATATATGTGTTTATTTTCTTTTCTCTACATGCTGCTATCCAATTTGATTCACACCATTTATTGAAGATGTTGTCTTTTCTTCTATATGTAATTTTGGCACCCTTAAAAAAATAAGGTAGCCAAATGCATGTGTAGTTATTTTTATGTCTTCAGCCTTATTCTGTTGATTAACATCTTTTTATGCTAACACCATGCTGTTTTCATTTGTATAGCAGCTTAGTCCATCCTGAAAACTGAAATAACTTATAACTCTTTCAAATTTGGAGACTTAGGGTCCTTTATAATTGTTCTCACTCACATCCATTACTATGGGATTCATGATCTGGGGAGAGATGTATTTTCCAAGCTATCTATATTGTTCATGTTTTCTGTAAAACATTACACCTGGAGTTAGGAGTTAGGTTGTTGTTTATGTCTCTTAATATAAGTTTTTTTTTTATCTCTAATAGGGTAGAAGGCAGTCTTGATGGTTATATGATATCAAAGGGATAGAGCTCTTGCTAACACCATGTGGTTGACTAAAATCACAAGGCATAATAGATGACTGGGTGACTTCAGGAGATCCCTATGATCATGGAAGAAGGAGGTAGTACTTCATAATGATTGGGGTACTAGATCTCTCATAGACTGGCAGAGGCTGGTGAGCAAAGTATTTAGAGCAAGGTTTTATGGATGACTTGAGTAAAGACTGTGCTAGAGAAGTAAGACTGTTCATCTGATGCCTAAAATCACACAGGCCAGCCCCATGGTGAATACCCAAGGAAATGTGAATAAGGTTTAACTGAGAGAGACTGGGTCCCCTGTTTGGTTTTACAGGCCACATGGGTCAACACCTGAACAAATTTTTCTTAAGCAATGTGGTTGGGATCTAACTAAAGGAACCATAGTTTGCCACAAGACACAGAAAAACCTTTACCAGATTCAGAGAGCCTCATGGGCCAAGCACCTGAAGAAAATTCACAAGACAGCATGAACATACATGTGAACTTCCTAGCATAAAAATTAAAAATCACTATTTACAGCACATTTTTATCAACAATCCAGAAAACGTTTATGCTCTGTGCATATTCACTTTATTCCAAGACTTCTTTTTCATTTCAGTGTTAAGATAAATTTCAAAATACCTAATGTAAATATTTGACACTTTAATTTTACCAGAGTTAAAATTGTTGTACATTACAAAAATGTCAGGCCAAATCTAACAACTCTTTGTAGAATCTGTATTGCTTTACAGAAGCTTTTCAGTTTCATGAGGTCCCATTTATTGATTGTTAATCGTAGAGCCTGTGCTGTTGGTATGCCGTTCAGGAAGTTAGTCTCCTATGCCAATAAGTTCTAGGCTCTTCCTCACTTTTTCTTCTAGTCGATTTAAAGGGTCTGGTTTTATGTAAAAGTCTTTGATCCACTTGGACTTTAGTTTTGTGCAGGGTAATAAATATGGATCTATTTTCATTTTTCTGCATGTAGACATCTGGTTGGACCAGCACCATTTGTTGAAGATTCTGTCTTTTTTCCATTGAATGGTTTTGGCTTCTTTGTTCAAAAATCAAGTATCCATAGGTGTGTTGGTTTAATTCTGGGTCTTCTATTTGATCCATTGATCCACCATTCTGTTTCTGTGCCAATACCATACAGTTTTTATTATTATTTCTCTGTAGTACAGCTTGAGATCAAGGATGAAGATACCTCCAGATGATCTGTTTTTGCACAGGATCATTTTGGAAATTCTGGCTTTTTCTCCATATGAAGTTGAGAATTTTTCTCTCAAGGTCTGTAAAGAATTGTGTTGGTATTTTGATGGGAATTGCATTGAATCTGTAGATTGCTTTTGACAGAATGGCCATTTTCACCATGTTAATCCTACCGATCCATGAGCAAAGGAGATCTTTCCATTTCCTAATCAATCCTTACTCAGAGGGACAAATTGGATGGACATTGGAAGTAGGAGAAAACAAGAAGCAGGACAGGAGCCTACCATAGAGGGCTTCTGAAAGACTCTACCTATCAGTGTATCAAAGTAGATGCTGAGACTTCTGGCCGATCTTTAGGCAGAGTGCAGGGAATCATATGAAAGAAGAGGGAGTTAATAAGACCTGGAGAGAACAGGAACGCCACAAAAAACAAATATATCTGGGCACAGGGGCTGAGACTGTTTATCTAACCAGGGACCATGAATGGATATAACCTGGAACCCCTGCTTGGATGGAGCCCAAGGCATCTCAGTATCCAAGTGGCTTCCCTAGTAAGAGGAACAGGGACTGTCTCTGGTATGAACTCTGTGGCTAGCTCTTTGACCTCCCTAATTCCGGTGGAAGGACCAGCCTAGCTAGGCCACAGAGGAGGACATTGCAGCCAGTCCCGGTGAGACTTGATAAGCTGGGGTCAGATAGAAGGGGAAGAGGACCACCCCTATCAATGGACTTAGGGAGGAGCAGGGAGGAGATGAAGGAGGGAGGGTAGTATTGGGAGGGAATGGGGGAGGGAGCTACAGCTGGGATACAAAATAAATAAACTGTAATTAATATAAAAAATAATAATAAAAATAAAAATTTAATTAAAAAAGAATCTAACTATTATGTATCTTAGACACTTCTTGAGGCTGAATCACTCATATCCCATCATTATTATCACAGTGTGCAAGATATTATTGTTATGTTGTAGAGTAGTACTTTCTATAATAATGGAAATGGTCAATCTTTTTAAGTCCAATAGAGAGACAAGTAATCCATTTGACTATGGAACACTTAAATCATGACCAGTGAGAATAAATAATGGATGTTAAATTTTAATTTCATGAAAGTTTAATATATTTAGTTTAAATTAAAGTTAAATTAATTTATATTTAATTTTAATATAAGTATATATAAATATATGGCCACTGATTACCATATTGGATGATATAGCTCTGGACTATGCCCACTCTTTAATCTTCTGACTTAATTACAGTATTCCAAAATGGGAAAGGAGGGAGATAAAGGAAGGGGGGCAAGATGGCGGCACCAGGAGGACTCTCATTCTGAGGAACAGCACAGCAGGATTGGCACAGTGACCAGCAATCAGAACTCGCAGCCATAAAACACAAGGGATTGTGTTTCACAGGTGAGAGGATACCCCACGGTGGGGGATTCAATCAGCTTTAACTCACCCGGCTAAACCTCAGAAGAGATCCCTGTTCCACCAGGCTCTTGGTCGCCAGCCCAGAGCTACCCGCCAGCGCGATCTGGTCACGGTCCCAGAATGAACTGTGGGCCCACAACACCATAGACTGGATTTCCCAGTCGAGAGATAACCCCACGGAGCAGGAAACAATTGGGACCGACCTCGGGTTACCCAGACATTCCCTGGAAAAGACTCGGGTTCCCCGGGCGCCCCAGGAGCCAGCCCGAACCCAGAGCCGGGACCACCTGCAAGGAGCCCTTCCTGCGCGCCTGATTCACTGCCTCAGATAGAACTGTGGGCAACAGGGCACCAGGGCACCAGACTGTGTCTCTGGCAGGAGGAAACCCCCAGCAGAGAGGGTCAGCAGCTCTAAGGCTTAGGACACCGAGCACCAAAACACTTTCTGGACTCACGCAGACTCTAGTGCAGGCAGGAGCGCTGTGCTCTGCCACCATTATTCAGTTCCCCTAGGGCACTGGGACACACAGCTGCATCCTCAAACCTACAAAAACCAGAGAGCCATTGCAGCACCCCTCAGATACTGTGCCAAGAATCAACCAGTTATTCCTAGCTAGACTGTCAAAACTGTGGGAATCCCTGGTCCTTGAAGAGGGCTGCACCCACAGCCTCTGGACCAGACCAGTGCCTGCAACCTCCATCCCAGACAGAGACACACAGCTTCTGGTCCAGAGTGAGACACCCAGCCTCCAGACCAGAGCAGTGCCCCCAGGCACCAACTTAACCTAGGTGCACATTCTCCAAGCCCAGAGTGGAGCACTCAGCCTCTGGCCCAGAGACTTGCTGAGTGCACCTCCCACTTTCCAGGACAGAACTGTGCACCCCAGGATAACAGACTGAGTTTCTCTGTTGGGAGAAAACCCCACAGCTAGGGAATCAGCAGTTTCTTCAAGAGGACTGTACATGGAAATTTAGTGAGCAGCAGCACACTAAATTTATAACAAGAAACCCAGCAGTGGGGCAGCTGTCTTGAGAAATTCTATGGGTAAGATGAGATCCCCCCCCCCCGCCTAACATAGACCACAGCTACTACTCAGGGCTATAAACCTGAGGTGAGCAGTGGCAACTCCTGAGAAACACTGGCCATACAGTGACCATAACCAAAAAGCAGAGAAGGACTCCTTCAGGAAAAATCATCCTCCGGCCAAGGGGATACTCCCTACCTCAGGACTCCAGGAAGCACAGAAACTAACAGCCAACACCTAAATCAGCCCAATGGGTAAAGATCAGCGTAAAAGCTCAACCACCAAAAGAAAGAGCAATATGGCATCTCAAGAACCCAGCCATCCAGGGGCAAACAGACCTGGACAAGGCAGCATAATAGAAAATAAAGATGACCTTACATCTATGTTGATGAAGAAGATAATAGAGGAAACAAATAAAATACGTAAATAATTAGAGGAAGATAAAACCAAACAGATCATGGCTATCTGTAAAGAAATGGAGGAAGATAAAGAAAAGCAGATTAGGGCCATCCTTGAAGAAATACGGGAAGATGCAGCCAAACAACTTGACGCCGTCAGAGAAGAAATAATTAAATCACTGAAAGAAATCAAAGAGACAGAGTTGAAGGAACTAAAAGAAAAAGAGGAAAATACAAGCAGACAGGTGAAGGAAGTAAACTAAACAACTCAAGACCTGAAGATAGAAATAGAAAAATTAAAGAAAACACAAATGGAGGAAATAATGGAGAGGAAGAATTTAGGGAAGAAAACAGGAACTACAGAGGTAAGCATAACTAACAGAATACAAGAAATGGAAGAAAGAATCTCAGATGTAGAAGATACAATGGAAGAAATCGATGTATCTGTCAAAGAAAATGTTAAACACAAAAAATTCCTGACACAGACCATCCAAGAAATCCAAGACAATATGAAAAGACAAAACCTAAGAATAATAAGTATAGAGGAAAAAGAAGACTTCCTTCTCCAAGGCCCAGAAAATATTTTCAACAAAATCATTGAAGAAAATTTCCCCAAGTTAAAGAAGAAGCCAATAAGGATACATGAGGCCTACAGAACACCCAACAAATTAGACCAGAAAAGAAAATGCTCCCACCACATAATAATCAAAACAGTAAGTATACAGAACAAAGAAAAAATACTAAAAGCTGCAAGGGAAAAAGGCCAAGTAACATATGATAGCAAACCCATTAGAATCACACCTGATTTTTCAACAGAAACTATGAAAGGCAGAAGGGCCTGGACAGATATCATGCAGACCCTAAGAGAACACAGATGTCAACCCAGGCTACTATACCCTGCAAAACTCTCAGTCCTCATAGACGGAGAAAACAAGATATTCAATGACAAAAACAAATTTCAACAAAACCTACACACAAATCCAGCATTACAGAAGACATTGGAAGGGAAAATACAACCCAAGAAAATTACCTTCTGTCAAGAAAACACTGGAAATAATTAACCTTACTACAGCAAAACAAAAAGCAACCAAGCACACAACCTTATGAACACAGCCAACATCAAAATCAAAGGATCTAACAGCCACTGGTCATTAATCTCTCTCAACATCAATGGACTCAACTCTCCAGTAAAAAGACACAAATTAACAGAATGGATACGTAAACAAAACCCAGCAATCTGTTGCATACAAGAAACACACCTAAGGCACAAAGATAGACATTACCTGAGGGTAAAAGGTTGGAAGACGACTTTCCAAGCAAATGGACCCAAGAAACAAGCAGCAGTAGCCATTCTAATATCTGATAAAATAGACTTTCAACCAAAATTAATAAAAAGAGATGAGGAAGGATACTTCATACTCATCAAGGGAAAATTCCACCAGGAAGACATCACAATCCTGAACATTTATGTCCCAAATACAAGAGCACCCACATTTGTGAAAGAAATATTGATAAAATTTAAACCACATATAGATCCCCACACATTAATAGTGGGAGACTTCAACACCCCACTCTCAACAAGGGACAGGTCAACAAAACAGAAATTAAACCAAGAAACGATATCTCTGACAGAGGTCATGAATCAAATGGACCTCTCAGACATTTACAGAACTTTACACCCAAACACAAAAGAATTTACCTTCTTCTCAGCACCTCATGGAACCTTCTCCAAAATAGACCATATAGTTGGTCACAAAGCAAGCTTCAACAGATACAAGAAGACTGAAATAATCCCTTGTATCCTGTCTGATCACCATGGAATAAAGCTGTACTTCAACAACAACAGAAATAGGAAAAAGCCTACACACACATGGAAACTAAACAACTTGTTACTAAATGACAGCTGGGTCAGGGAAGAAATAATGAAAGTAAGTAAAGCCTTTCTAGAACGCAATGAAAATGAAGGCACAACATGCCCAAACTTGTGGGACACAATGAAAGCAGTGCTAAGAGGAACGTTCATAGCACTAAGTGCCTTCAAGAAGAAATTCGAGACAGCTCATTCAAGCAACCTAATGGCCCACTTAAAAACCCTAGAAAAAGAAGAAGCAGACACACAAAAAAGGAGTAGACGGCTGGAAATAATCAAACTCAGGGCTGAAATCAATCAATTAGAAACAAATAAAACAATTCAAAGAATCAATGAAACCAAGAGCTGGGTCTTTGAGAAAATCAACAAGATCGACAAACCCTTAGCCAAGCTAACTAAAAGGCAGAGAGACACCACCCAAATCAACAAAATCAGAAATGAAAAGGGGGACATAACTACAGACACTGAGGAAATCAAAACAATCATTAGGACTTACTTCAAAAGTCTATACTCAACAAAATTTGAAAATCTAAATGAAATGGACAATTTTCTTGATCGATTTGACTTACCAAAGCTGAATCAGGACCAGGTAAATCAATTAAATAGTCCTCTATCCCCCAAAGAAATAGAAGCAGTCATCAAAAGTCTCCCATCCAAAAAAAGCCCAGGACCAGATGGCTTCAGCGCAGAATTCTGCCAGACCTTCAAAAAGGAGCTAACTCCAATTCTCTTCAAACTATTCCACAAAATAGAAATAGAAGGAACATTACCAAACTCATTCTATGAAGCCACAATCACCTTGGTAACTAAACCTCACAAAGACTCAACAAAGAAAAAGAATTTCAGGCCATCTCCCTTATGAACATTGATGCAAAAATACTTAACAAAATACTTGCAAACCGGATCCAAGAACACATCAAAGATATTATCCACTATGACCAAGTAGGCTTCATCCCAGGTATGCAGGGGTGGTTCAATATATGGAAATCCATCAATGTGATCCACCATATTAACAAACTGAAAGAAAAACACCACATGATAATCTCCCTAGATGCTGAAAAAGCATTTGACAAAATCCAACATCCATTCATGTTTAAAGTACTGGAGAGATCAGGGATAAAAGACACATACCTAAACATAGTAAAGGCGACATACAGCAAGCCTATAGCCAACATCAAACTGAACGGAGAGAAACTTAAAGCAATCCCACTGAAATCAGGGACAAGACAAGGCTGCCCACTCTCTCCATATAACTTCAACATAGTGCTGGAAGTCCTTGCTAGAGCAATAAGACAGTTGAAGGAGATCAAGGGGATACAGATGGGAAAGGAAGAAGTCAAATTATCACTATTTGCAGATGATATGATAGTATACATGAGTGACCCCAAAAACTCTACCAGGGAACTCCTCCAGCTGATAAACACCTTCAGCAAAGTGGCTGGATACAAAATTAACTCAAAAAAATTAGTAGCCTTCCTGTATACAAAAGACAAAAAGGGCTGAGAAAGGAGTTAGAGAAACAACACCATTCACAATAGCCACAAATGACATAAGGTACCTTGGTGTAACCCTAACCAAGCAAGTCAAAGACTTGTATGAAAAAAATTTCAAGTCTCTGAAGAAAGAATTAGAAGAAGATATGAGAAGATGGAAAGATCTCCCATGCTCATGGCTTGGCAGGATTAACATAGTAAAAATGGCCATCTTACCAAAAGCAATCTACAGATTTAATGCAATTCCCATCAAATTGCCAACACAATTCTTTACAGACCTGGAAAGAAAAATTCTCAACTTCGTATAGAATAACAAGAAACCGAGATTTGCTAAAACAATCCTCTATAATAAAAGATCTTCTGGAGGTATCTCCATCCCTGATCTCAAACGGTACCATAGAGCAACAGTTATAAAAACTGCATGGTACTGGCATAGAAACAGAATGGTGGATCAATGGAATCGAACAGAAGACCCAGAAATAAACCCACACACTTATGGACACCTGATTTTTGACAAAGATGCCAAAACCATACAATGGAAAAATGATAGCATCTTCAACAAATGGTGCTGGTCCAACTGGATGTCTACATGTAGAAAAATGAAAATAGATCCATACTTATCACCCTGCACAAAACTGAAGTCCAAGTGGATCAAAGACCTCAACATAAAACCAGACACATTAAATCGGAGAAAACTTCCTGAACAGAACAGCAACAGCACAGGCTCTAAGAGCAACAATCAATAAATGGGACCTCATGAAATTGATAATTTTCTGTAAAGCAAAGGACACCATCATCAAAACAAAGCAACTGCCTACCGATTGGGAAAGAATCATCACCAACCCTTTATCTGACAGAGGACTCATATCCAATATATATAAAGAACTAACCAAGCTGAAAAGCAATAAACTAAGTAATCCACTTAAAAACTGGGGAACAGAGCTAAAGAGAGAATTCTCTGTAGAGGAATATCAAATAGCAGAGAAGCACTTAAAGAAATGCTCAACCTCATTAGCCATTAGGGAAATGCAAATCAAAACAACACTGAGATTTCACCTTACACCCATCAGAATGGCCAAGATCAAAAACTCAAGGGACAACACATGCTGGAGAGGTTGTGGAGAAAGGGGAACCCTCCTCCACTGCTGGTGGGAATGTAAACTGGTACAACCACTCTGGAAATCAATCTGGCGCTTTCTCAGACAACTAGGAATAGCGCTTCCTCAAGATCCAGCCATACCACTTCTAGGCAAATACCCAAAAGAAGCGCAAGTACACAAAAAGGACATTTGCTCAACCATGTTTGTAGCAGCTTTATTTGTAATAGCCAGAAGCTGGAAACAACCCAGATGCCCCTCAACTAAAGAATGGATGCAGAAACTGTGGTACATCTATACAATGGAGTATTACTCAGCAATGAAAAATTAGGAAATCATGAAATTTGCAGGTAAATGGTGGGACCTGGAAAGGATCATCCTGAGTGAGTTGTCCCAGAAGCAAAAAGACACGCATGGTATATACTCACTCATATAAACATATAACATAGAATAAACCCACTAAATTCTGTACGTCTAAACAAACTAAGCAAAAGAGAGGACCCTAACTAAAATGCTCAATCCCCATCCTGAAAGGCAAAGAGGATGGACATCAGAAGAAAAAGAAAATAGGAAACAACCTCGGAACCTGCTACAGAGGGCCTCTGAAAGCCAGAAGAAAACAGGAAACAACCTTGAAACCTGTCACAGAGGGACTCTGAAAGCTTCTGCAGTATAGACTGTCAAAGCAGATGCTGAGCCTGATGGCCAACTGATGGGCAGAGTGAATGGAATTTTATGTAAGAATTGGGAAATAGTAAGAGCTGGAGGGAACGGGAACTCCACAAGCAGAGCAACAGAACAAGATAATTTGAACACAGGGAACTTCCCAGAAAATCATACTCCAACCAAGGACTATTCATGGAGATGACCTGGAACCCCTGCACAGATGTAGCCCATGGCAGTTCAGTGTCCAAGTGGGTTACATAGTAATGGGAAGAGTTACTGCCTCTGACATAATCTGATTGGCCTGCTCGTTGATCACTCCCCCCTGAGGGGGGAGCAGCCTTACCAGGCCACAGTAGAGGACAATGCAGCCACTTTTGATTAGAACTGTTAGACTAAGATCAGAAAGAAGAGGAGAACCTCCTCTATCAGTGGACTTGGGGAGGAGCATGCATGCAGAAAGGGGAAGGAGGGTGGGATCGGGTGGGGAGGTGGGGGTGTTATGGGGGGATACAAAATGAATAAAGTGTAATTAATTAGAAAAATAAAAAATAAAAAATGGGAAAAAAAGACTAATCAAAGTGGCTTAATTGATTATAAAATCTGGGCTCTTTGATTTCCCCATGTTGCCAATAAAATCAATCACAAGAATGTACTTTCTATGGGGGAAAAATTATCTGAACAAAGATAACTAAAACATAAATGTTAAACTAGCCTAAAATAAAATGACTAATATAAAAATATACAGCTAAGAGATCAAAGATGGCGGTGCCAATAGCACACTGTGTCTGATGAGCAGGATAGCAGTGACTGGACAGCTACCAACAGACCAAACTATGGGCCTCCAAACAAAGGTGATTGTGTTCCCCCGGTGAGAGGAAGCCACATAAGTGTGGGAAGAAATCGTGTCCAATTTCAGGTCACCCAGCAAACCGCCTGGAAAGTTCCTGGGTCCCTGCAGGTGTTCAATTGTCATCCCAGAGCCACATGCATGTGTGCACTACTCACCATCCCAGAATGAACTGTGGACCCCAAAACATCCCATCATGAGGAAACCCCTTGGTGAGGGAAATATCATGTCCACTTCAAAGTACCCAGGTAATCCCCAAAAAAGTTCTTGTGTTCCTGTGTGCTGTGCTCACTGGCCACTGATTACCTCTTGGCTACTGGGACACAGAGCTGCAATCTCAGATTTAAGGATGCCTGGGAACCAAGGAATCAGCAGCAAATGCTGCTCCAAAGCTCAACTTGTCTCCCTAGTGAAACTGAACAATCCTCAAAGCTCCCTTGTTCTCCAAGAGGGCTTAATCCAGCAAATACAGTATATAAGCCACAACAGCTCACTAAATTCAGAGCAAGAAAGCCAGTAGCAGGGCAGCAGTCTCCAAGACTTCTCTTGGTGAGAGCAATGAGCCTAGTTAGCCCACAGAACATTACAGCTGACGAGAGCTGTGCAATTCCCTGAGAAACACAGGCCATTCAGTGACCATACCTAAAAACCTGAGAAGGGCTCCTTCAGAAACAACCATCTTTCTGCCAAGGAAATTTTAAACACCATCTTGCTCAACTCCTCCTGCCCCCCATCCCCCCAAAAAAAATACTCCAGCAGGCATCCGAAATTAACACTAAAAACCTGAGACAATCGGATAGGTAAAGGCCAGGATAAAAGTTCAAACAACAAAAGCTAAAGCAAGATGGCATCTCCAGAATCCAGTTATCCAAGAGCAAGCAGCCCAGGATAATCTAACATACATAAAATTTAAGAAAATAAACTTAAATCTGTCCTTATGAAGATGATACTGGAGGAAACTAATACAATCCATAAAGAAATACAGGAAGATAAAGTCAAACAGATTGTGGCCATCCATAAAGAAATACAGAAAGATATAGCCAAACAGTTTATGGCCTTTAAAGAGGAAATAATTAAGTCACTGAGAGAAATAAAAGAAATAAAGGAAAGTTCAAACAAACAGGTGAAAAATTAAAGAAAAAGCAGGAAAATACAAACAGGTAAAAGAAATCAATGGTTCAAGATCTGAAGATGGAAATGGAAAAAATAAAGAAAACACAAAATGAGGAAATAACGGAAAGGGAGAATGTAGGAAAGAAAACAGGAACTACAGAGGCAATCATATCCAACAAATTATAAGAGATGTAAGAATCTGAGGTGTTCAAGATACAATAGAAGAAATGATTCATCTGTCACAGAAAATGCTAAACATAAAAAATTCCAGATACAAACCATCCAGTCAATGAAGGACAACATGAAAAGACTTAATCTAAGAAATAGGAATAGAGGAAAAGTAAGATAATCATTTCCAAGGCCCAAAAAATATTTTCAACAAAATCACAGAAGAAAATTTCTCCAATTTAAAGGAGAGGCCTATAAGTATACAAGAAGTTTACAGAATACCTAATAGATTAGGCCATAAAAGAAAACTTTCCTGTCATATAACAATCAAAACACTAAATATATAGAATAAAGAACAAATATTAAAAGCTGCAATGGGAAAAAGGCCAAGTAATATATAATGGTAAATCCATCAGAATCATACCTGACTTCTCAATAGACACTATGGAAGCCAAAAGGGTCTGGACAGATATCATGCAGACCATAAGAGAACACATATGTCAGCCCAGTCTACTATACCCAATAAAACTCTCAATCATCATCGATGGGAAAACAAGATATTCAATGACAAAAGAAATTTAAACAGTAACAACCCAAAAATCCAGCCTTGTAGAAGATACTAGAAAAAAAAATACAACCCATAAAAACTAACTACATGTAGGAAAACAAAGGAAATCAATAACCTCACTACAGCAAAATGAAAAGTAGCCAAGCAACACACTACCACTACCAACATCAAAATAAAAGGATGTAACAGTCATTGTTCATTAATCTCTCTCAACATCAGTGGGATCAACTCTCCAATAAAAAGACACAGACTAACAGAATACATGCATAAACAAGACCCAACAATTTATTGCATATAAGACACACATCTAAGTCACAAAGAGAGACATTACTTGAAAGTAAAGGGCTGGAAGACGGTTTTCGAGGCAAATAGACCCAAGAAGCAAGCAGGAGTAGCCATTCCAATATCTAATAAAATAGTCTTTCAAACAAAATTAATCAAAAGAAGTGGGGAAGTTCACTTCATATTCATCAAAGGAAAATTCCACAAAGAAGAAATCTTAATCCTGAACATCTATAACCCAAATAAAAGGGCACCCTGAGTTCTAAAGGAAACATTAATAAAGCTTAAACCACAAAGAGATCCCCACAAACTAATAATAGAAGATTTCAACAATCCACTCTCAAAGAAGGACAGGTCAACAAACAATGAAAGAAAGAAACAAGACACTAACAAATTTCATGAATCAAGAGGACCTAACAGACATCTACAGAACCTTGTTCCCAAACACAAAGGAATTTACCTTCTTACCAGCACATCATGGAACCTTCTCCAAAATAGACCATATAGTTGGTCACAAAGCAATAAGAAGATTGAAGTAATCCCTTGTATCTTATCAGACCACCATGGACTAAAGCTGGACCTCAACAACAACAGAAATAGCAAAAAGCCTACACATACATGGAAACTGAAGTACTTTCTACTCAATGACAGCTGGGTCAGGAAAGAAATAAAGAAAGAAATTAAATACTTCCTACAATTCAATGAAAATGAAGGCACAAAATACCCAAACATATGGGTCACAGTAAAAGCAGTGCTAAAAGGAAAGTTCATAGCACTAAGTGCCTTTAAAAAGAAATTAAAAACATCTCATTCAAGCAACTTAATGGCTCACCTAAAAACCCTACATAAAAAAAAAGAAGCAGACACATCTAAGAGGAGTAGATGGCTGGAAATAATCAAACTCAGGGTTGAAATCAATAAAGTAAAAACAAAGAGAACAATAAAAAGAATCAATGAGACCAAGAGCTGATTCTTTGAGAAAATAAACAAGATAGACAAACCTTTGGCCAAACTAAAAGGCACAGAGACACTATCCAAATCAACAAAATCAAAAATGAAAATTGGGGCAGCACACTAGACTGAGGAAATCCAAACATGATTAGATCTTACTTCAAAAGACTAAATGCAACAAAATTGGAAAATTTAACTGTAATGCACAATTTTTTGATCGATTTCATTTATCAAAATTAAATCAAGATCAGGTAAATAGATTAAATAGTCATATATCCCATAAGGAAATAAAAGCTGTCATCATAAGTCTCCCATCCAAATAAAAGCCCAGAGCCAGATGGTTTCAGTGTAGAAGTCTACCAGACCTTCAAAGAAGAGCTAACAGCAATACTCTTCAAACTATTCCACAAAAGAGAAACAGAAGGGACATTATTAAACTAATTCTATGAAGCCACAGTCACTTTGATACCAAAATCTCACAAAGACCCAACAAAGAAAGAGAATTTCAGGCCAATCTCCTTTAGAATACTCAATAAAATACTCTGAAACTGAATCCAAGAATACATCAAAGATATCATCCACTGTGACCAAGTAGGCTTCATCCCAGGCAGGCTGAGGTGGTTCAATATATGAAAATCCATCAATGTAATCCACCATATAAACAAACTAAAAGAAGAAGAAAAGGAAGAAGAAGAAGAAACACATGATCATATCCTTAGATGCTGATAAAGCAGTTAAGAAAATCCAACATTTGTTAGTGTTTAAAGTCCTGGAATGGGCAGGGATACATCTACACAAGGAGATGCATCTGCACAATGGAATACTACTCAGCTATTAAAACAAGGAAATCGTGAAATTTGCAGGCATATGGATGGAGCTAGGAAAGATCATCTCGAGTGAGGTAACCCAAAAACAGCTGATAAACCCCTTCAGCAAAGTGGCTGGATACAAAATTAACTCAAAAAAGAAAATCAGTAGCCCTCCTATAGAAAAAAGACAAATGTGCTGAGAAAGAATTTGAGGGAACAACAACCTTCACAACAGCTTCAAATAATATATATAAAGTATCTTGGTAAAATCTAACCAAGCAAGTCAAAGACTATTGAAAAATACTTCAAGCCTCAAAGAAAGAAATAGAAGAAGATATCAGAAGATGGAAAGACCTCCCATGCTTACCAAAATCAATCTACAGATTCAATGCAATTCCCATCAAAATACCAACACAATTCTTTACAGAACTTAAAAGAAAAAGTCTCAGCTTCATATTGAAAAATAAACAAACAAACAAACAAAAAACAGAATAGCTAAAACAATCCTATACATTAAAGGATCTTCTGGAGGTATCTTCATCCCTGATTTTAAGCTGTACCATAGAACAACAGTAATAAAACTGTGTGGTACTGGAATTGAAATAGACTGGTGGATCAATGGAATCAGATAAAAGACCCAGAAATAAACCCACACACTTCTGGGCACCTGTTTTTTGACAAGCATCTTCAACAAATTGTGCTCATCTAACTAGAACAGCACAAGTAGAAAAATGCAAATAGAACCATACCTAACATCCTGCACGAAATTAAAGTCCAAGTATATCAAAGACCTTAACATAAAAGTAGACAAACTATTTCTCTTGTAGTCTAAAGCTTCTGTAAAGCAAAGGACACTGTCATCAAAACAAAGCGACTGCCTACAGATTGGGAAAGAATCATCACCAACCCTTTATCTGACAGAGGACTCATATCCAGTATATATAAAGAACTAATGAAGTTGAAAAGCAACAAACCAAGTGATCCACTTAAAAAATGGGGAACAGAGCTCAACAGAGAACTCTCTGTAGAGGAATATAGAATGGCAGAGAAGCACTTAAAGAAATGCTCAACCTCATTAGCCATTAGGGAAATGCAAATCAAAACAACCCTGAGATTTCACCTTACACCCATCAGAATGGCCAAGATCAAAAACTCAAGGGACAAAACATGCTGGAGAGGTTGTGGAGAAAGGGGAACCCTCCTCCACTGCTGGTAGGAATGTAAACTTGTACAACCACTCAGGAAATCAATCTGGCGCTTTCTCAGACAACTAGGAATAGCGCTTCCTCAAGATCCAGCCATACCACTCCTAGGCATATATCCAAAAGGGGCTCAAGTACACAAAAAGGACATTTGCTCAACCATGTTTGTAGCAGCTTTATTTGTAATAGCCAGAAGCTGGAAACAGCCCCTATGCCCTAAACTGAAGAATGGATGCAGAAATTGTGGTACATCTACACAAATGGAATGTTACTCAGCAATGAAAAATAAGGAAATCATGAAATTTGCAGGTAAATGGTGGGACCTGGAAAGGATCATCCTGAGTGAGTTGTCCCAGAAGCAAAAAGACACGCATGGTATATACTCACTCATATAAATATACAACATAGGATAAACCCACTAAAATCTGTACATCTAAACAAACTAAGCAAAAGAGAGAACCCTAACTAAAATGCTCAATCCCCATCCTGAAAGGCAAAGAGGATGGACATCAGAAGAAAAAGAAAATAGGAAACAACCTCGGAACCTGCTACAGAGGGCCTCTGAAAGCCAGAAGAAGAAAACAGGAAACAACCTAGGAACCTGCCACAGAGGGCCTCTGAAAGCCTCTGCCCTGCAGACTATCAAAGCAGATGCTGAGCCTGATGGCCAACTGTCAGGCAGAGTGAATAGAATTTTATGTAAGAAGTGGGAAATAGCAAGAGCTGGAGGGACAGGAACTCCACAAGGAGAGCAACAGAACCAGAAAATTTGAACACAGGGAACTTCCCAGAGACTCATACTCCAACCAAGGACTATTCATGGAGATAACCTAGAACCCCTGCACTGATGTAGCCCATGGCAGTTCAGTGTCCAAATGGGTTACATAGTAATGGGAAGAGGGACTGCCTCTGACATAATCTGATTGGCCTGCTCTTTGATCACCTCCCCCTGAGGGGGGAGCAGCCTTACCAGGCCACAGAAGATGACAATGCAGCCACTTCTGATGAGAACTGATAGACTAAGATCTGAAAGAAGGAGAGGAGGACCTCCCCTATCAGTGGACTTGGGGAGGGGCGTGCATGCTGAAAGGGGAGGGAGGGTGGGATTGGGTGGGGAGGAGGGATGGGCTTATGGGGGGATACAAAATGAATAAAGTGTAATCAATAAAAGTTAAATAAAAAATTAAAAAAAGTAGACACACTAAATATGTTGGAAGAAAAAGTGGGGAAGAATGTTCAACTCATTGGCACAGGAAACAATTTTCCTGAACAGAACACTAACAGCTCAGGCTCTACAAACTACAATCAATAAATGGCCACAGAGGGTTCCAAGATGTCAGCAACCAGCACACACCATATATGAGAGGCAGAGGATCTAAAACTCTGAAATTGGTGATTGGAGGAGCAGCTGAAACCAGAACATCCACATTGAGGCTTCCTGGGTGAGAGGGGACAACCTGGTACCTGGGGCAGTTTGGATCCAGGTCATCTGTGGATGTCTCTGGGGACTGATAATGGAAAATACTCAATCCCCTGCACTTCCCCTTTCACCAACCATGGGTATCACTGCTCCACTGCTCATAGGCAGCAAGCAGCGGCCTCTGCCTCAATCACTGAGACTACTGGACTGTGACTGCAGTGATTACCCCAAGCACAAGCTTCCATTCTCAGTAACAGAAACAGTGCAGGTGGTCCTCCCAGAGCTGCAACTGGGCGTAGACAGTGGCTAGTACAAGCAGGAGCCTCTACAAACTCTGTGACTGAGGCTCCAGAGACATAACTGCCTGGAGGCCAAAAAGTGGACACCACTGAGCAGATGGATCTCTTACACTCTCATCTGTGCCTGATGTTCCAAATCTGAGAGTAGAGAACAGGAGGATTCCCTGTGCTTTCTGATTAGGCCACTGAGCAAGTGAGTGTGCCTTTAAATGAGTGCTTATAGAGCCCCAGAAACAGGGTCCCTCTAAATTAACAGTAATTCATCTCATCCCTCCCACACACATACCCACTGTGGGCAACATAGGGACCCTTAGGACAGCATGCTCAACATTAAAGACCCTGCTCTGTGGGTCTCCCATTGGAATTCAGGCAAACAATTTCTGGAGCCAAGACAGATCTAAATACCAGGAGGACAGTACAACAGGCCTGTAGGCCACTGAGGTATTATGGGTACCAGCGCATGCCCATTGTCCCCACCAGCACCTCCCAAACTCTACCCTCATGCTTAAGTGCCACGCTTCAGGTATCTACACTCTCTCCCTCAAGGCGCATTGCCATACACACACTCATGCATATGGGCCTGCTACCATCCTCCCTTAGCTACAGCTGAAATACCAATGTCCACTCTCAAGCCAGTGGATCTTTCTCATCTTCCTGAAGATACTCCAGACAAGAGAGACAGACGAACCAAATCATAGGTAGAGACTCCAGGAACAAACAGCAAAGGTTAGAGGCAAGCAGATGGCTAAGAACACATCCAACAAAAATCAGGACATCATGGCTTCACCAGCAATGCCCAATATAAATGGATATTTTAATTCATCAGAAACACAGGAAAATTATTTTAAAACTATACTTACCCAGTTATTAGAGGCACATGAAGAGGAAACAAACAAAGCTCTCAAAGAAACACAGAAAAATACAGCCAAACAAATAGAAGCACAGGTAGAAACTCAATTACTGGCATGTAGAGGGGGAATGAACAAAAAAATAGAGGCCATCATGGAAAGACAGAAATCCACATTGAAACAAATGAAGGAAATGGTACAAGACATGAAAACAGAATTAGAATCAATAGAGAAAACCCTGGAGCTTGAGAACTTAGAGAAAAGATCAGGAACGACAAAAGTAAGTATCACCAACAGAATACAAGAGATGGAAGAGAAAATCTCAGGCCCTGAAGATGCACTTGCAGAAATTGATACTTCTCTCAAAGAAAAACTAAAATTAGAAAAGTTCCAAATGCAAAACATCCAAGAAATCAAGTATGCCATGAGAAGATAGAATCTAAGAATAATAGAAATAGAAGAAAAAGAAGATTCTAGGCTCCAAAGTGCAGAAAATATTTTCAAGAAAATCATAGAAGATTTTTCCCAACTTAAAGAAAGAGATGTCCATAAACATGCAAGAGGCCTACGGAACACCAAATAAACTAGACCAAAAAAAGAAACTTCTCATGCCACATCATAATCAAAACACTAAATCTACAGAACAAAGAAAAACTATTAAAAGTAGCAAGGGAAAAAGGCCAACTAACATATAATGGTAGACCTAACAAAATCTCACAGGACTTCTCAACAGAAACTGTGAAAGCCAGAAGGGCCTGGGCAGATGTCATTCAGATTCCAAGAGGCCACGGATGCCAACTCAGACTGCTATACAACAAAGCTTTCAATCAACATAAATGGAGAAAAGAAAATATTCCATGACAAAACTAAACTTAAACAATATCTACACAGCAAACCAGACCTACAGAAGATACTAGAAGAAAAATTCCAATCTAATGAAATCTATACCCAAGGAAACACAGAATATAGATAACGTCACAACAAAGAATTAAAAGAAAACAAGCATTGAAACACAGTAACACCACCAACTCCACAGCAAAAGGAACTAACATTCATTGCTCACTGTTATCTATCAATATCAACAGACTCAACACTCCAATAGAAAGACACAGACTAACAGAATGGTTGCAGAAACAGGATCCAACATTCTGTTACATCCAAGAAACACACCTCTCCAACAAAGCTAAATACAACCTCAGAGTAAAGGGCTGGAAGAATGTTTTTCAAGCAAATGGACCCAGAAATCAAGCTGGAGTAGTTAACCTAATATCAAATAAAATAGACTTTCAACCAAAATTAATCAAAAAAGATGTAAAGGGGCACTTCATTCTTATCAGAGAAAAAATCCATCAGGAGGAAATCACAATCCTGAACATCCATGCCCCAAAATATAAGAGCACATGCATTTGTAAATGAAACATTATTAAAGCTTAAATCACATATTGATCCTAACACTTTAATAGTGGGAGACTTCATCACTTCACTCAAACTAAGGGACAGATCATCTAGACAGAATCTAAAAAGGAAATAATGAGACTTAAAAAGGTCCTAAATCAAATGGACTTAAGAGATGTCTACAGAACTTTTCACCCAAACTTAAAAGACTATACCCTCTTTTCAGCACTTCACAGAACTTTCTCAAAAGTTGACCATATGGTCGGGCAAGAAGCAGGTACAAGAAGATCGAAAATAATCCCTTGTATCCTATCAGACCACCATGGTCTAAAACTATACCTCAACAAAACCAGAAATAACAAAAAGCTGACATACACATGGAAACTAAAGAACTCTCTACTCAGTGACACCTTGGTCAAGGTAGACATAAAAAAAGAAATTAGAGACTTCCTAAAATTTAATGAAAATGAAAGCAAAAAGTACACAATCTTATGGGACACAATGAAAGCAGTGCTAAGAGGAAAGTTCATAGCACTAAGTACCTCAAGAAAGAACTTTGAGATATCTCACACAAGCAATTTAATGGTACACCTAAAAGCCCTAGAAAAAAAAGAAGCAGACACACCTAAGAGGAGCAGACAACAGGAAGTAATCAAACTCAAAGCAGAAATCAATGAATTAGAAACAAAGAAAACAATTCAAAGAATCAAATAGACAAAGAGCTGGTTCTTTGAGAAAAACAAAAAGATAGACAAACCCTTAGATAATCTAACTAAAAGACAGAGAGAAACTATCCAAATCAGCAAAATCAGAGATGAAAAAGGGGACACAATGACAGACACTGAGGAAAGCCAAACAATCATTAGGTCTTACTACAAAAGCATATATACCACAAAATTTGAAAATCTAAATTAAATGAACAATTATCTTCATAGATTCCATCTACCAAAACTAAATCAAGATCAGGTAAATACACTAAATATTCCTATATCCCTGACTGAAATGGAAGGAGTCATCAAAAGTCTCCCTTCCAAAATAAAAGAAGCCCAGGGCCAGATGGTTTCAGCAAAGAATTCTACCAGACCATCAAAGAAGAGCTAACTCTAAATCTCTTCAAACTATTCCACAAAATAGAAACAGAAAGAACATTACCAAACTCATTCTATGAAGGCACAGTCACATTGATACCTAAACCACACAAAGACCTAATGAAAAAAAGAAAACTTTAGACCTATCACTCTTATGAACATTGACACAAAGAAACTCAACAAAATACTTGCAAACAGAATCCAATAACACATAAACAATATCATCCACCATGACCAAGTAGTCTTTATCCCAGGCATGCAGCAGTGGCTCAATATATGGAAATCCATCAATTTAATCTGCCACATAAACAAACAGAAAGAGAAAAACCACATGATTATCTCCTTAGATGCTGAAAAAGCATTTGACAAAGTCCAACACCCATTCATGTTTAAAGTCTTGGAGAAATCGGGGATACAAGGCACATACCTAAACACAGTAAAGACAATATACAGCAGGCCTATTGTCAACATCTAATTCAATGGAGAGAAACTTAAATCAATCTCACTGAACTCAGGAATATGGCAAGGCTGCCCATTCTCTCCATATCATTTCAACATAGTAATTGAAGTCCTAGCTAGAGCAATAAGACAACTAATGTAGATCAAGGGAATATAAATTGGAAGGAAGAAGTTAAAGTATCACTATTTGCAGATGATATGATAGTATAAAGGAGCGACCCCAATAATTCAACCAGAGAACACCTTCAGTTGATAAACCTTCAGCAAAGTGGCTAGATAGAAAATTATTGTTAATTTTGTATCAGTTGTCCTCCTGTATATAAAGATAAAAGGGCTGAGAGAGAAACTAGGGAAACATCCTTCACAATAGCCACTAATAATAAAAAGTACCATTCTGTGACTCTAACCAAGCATGTGAGAGACCTGTTTGAAAAAAAGAAATACAAGTCTCTGAAGAAAGAAATTGAAGAAGATATCAGAAGATGAAAAATTCTCTGAAGCTCATGGATCAGTAAGATTAACACAATGGAAATGGCCATCCTGCTGAAAGCAATCTACAGATTCAACACAATTCCCATCAAAATACCAACAAAATTCTTTACAGACCTTAAAAGAACAATTCTCAATTTCATAAGGAATAACAAAAAACAAGAATTGCTAAAATAATCTTGTAAAATAATAGATTAACTGGAGGTATCTCCGTTCCCTATCTCAACCTGTTCTATGGGGCACTAGTAATAAAACTGCATAGTATTGGCGTAGAAAAAGAATTGTAGATCAATGGAACCGAATAGAAGATCCAGAAATAAATCAACATACCTACTGATACTTGACTTTTGACAAAGAAGACAAAAACCATACAATGGAAAAAAGACAGCATCTTCAACAAATGGTGCTGATATAAATGGATGTCTACATGTAGAAAAATGCACATAGATCCATATTGATCACCCTGAACAAAACTAAAGTCCAAGTGTATCAAAGAATTCAACATTAAACCAATCACTCAAAACCTTTATTAATAAAAAAGTGGAGAAGTGCCTTAAACTCATTGGCACAGGAGACAACTTCCTGAATGAACACCAACAACACAGGTTCTAAGATCAACAAATGGGACCTCATGAAATTTAAAAGATTTTATAAAGTACAGGACACATTTGTCAGAACAAAACAACTCCCTACAGATTGAGAAAGGATCTTCACCAACCCCATGTCTGACAGAAGGGTAATATCCAGAATATATAAAGAACTCAAGAAGTTAAGCAGGAAAAAATTCAAGTACCCACTATAAAAATGGGGTACAGAGCTGAACATAGAATTCTCTGTAGAAGAATACAGAATGGCAGAGAAACACTTAAAGAGATGCTCAATATTCCTAGTCGTCAGGGAAATGCAAATCAAAACGACCCTGAGATTTCACTTTACACCCATCAGAATGGCTATTATCAAAAACTCAAGTAAGAACACATACTGGAAAGGATGTGGAGAAAGGGGAACCCTCTTCCATTGCTGATGGGAATGTAAACTTGTACAACTGCTTTAGAAATCAATCAGGTACTTTTTCAGACTATTAAGAATAGTGTTTCCCAGAAGGTACATTACCAAACTCATTCTATGAAGCAACTGTCACCCTGATACCTAAACCACACAAAGACCCAACAAAAAAAGAGAAAGTCAGACCTATCTCTCTTATGAACATTGACTCAAAAATACTCAATAAAATACTTGCAAACCGAATCCAAGAACACATCAAAGATATCATCCACCACGACCAAGTAGTGCCTTCATCCCAGGCATGCAAGGGTGGTTCAACATACGGAAATCCATCAATGTAATCCACCACATAAACAAACTGAAGGAGAAAAACCACATGATCATCTTCTTAGATGCTGAAAAAGCATTTGACAAAGTCCAACACCCATTCATGTTTAAAGTCTTGAAGAGATCAGGAATACAAGGCACATATCTAAACATAGTAAAGGCAATATACAGCAAGCCTATAGCCAACATCAAACTCAATGGAAAGAAACTTAAATCAATCCCACTGAAATCAGGGACAAGACAAGGCTGCGCACTCTCTCCATACCTCTTCAACATAGTACTTGAAGTCCTAGCCAGAGCAATAAGACAACTAAAGGAGATCAAGGGGATACAAATCAGAAAGGGAGAGGTCAAAGTGTCACTATTCGCAGATGATATGATAGTATATATGAGAAACCCCAAAAATTCAACCAGAGAACTCCTCCAGCTGATAAACACGTTCAGCAAAATGGCAGGATACAAAATCAACTCAAAAAAATCAGAAGCCCTCCTGTATACCAAAGACAAAAGGGCCAAGAAAGAAATTAGGGAAACAACACCGTTCACAATAGCCACTAATAACATAAAGTACCTTGGGGTGACACTAACCAAGCAAGTGTTTTGAGAAACACTTCAGGTCTCTGAAGAAAGAAATTGAAGAAGATCTCAGAAGATGGAAAGATCTCCTGTGCTCATGGATTGGTACGATTAACATTGTGAAAATGGCCATCCTGCCAAAAGCAATCTACAGATTCAATGCAATTCCCATCAAAATACCAACTCAATTCTTTACAGACCTTGAAAAAAAGATTCTCAGCTTCATATGGAGAAACAAAAAACCCAGAATCAAAACAATCCTGTACAACTACAGATCATCTGGAGGTATCTCTATCCCCGATCTCCAGTTGTACTACAGAGCAATAGTAATAAAAACTGCATGGTATTGGCATAAAAACAGAAAGGAGTATTAATGGAACCGCATAGAAGACCCATAAATAAACCCACACACCTATGAATACTTGATTTTTGACAAAGAAGCCAAAACCATTCAATGGAAAAAAGACAGCATGTTCAACAAACGGTGCTGGTCCAACTGGATGTCCACATGCAGAAAAATGAAAATAAATCTATATTTATCACCCTGCACAAAACTAAAGTCCAAGTGGATCAAAGACCTCAACATAAAACCAGATACTCTAAATCAGTTAGAAGAGAAAGTGGGGAACGGCCTAGAACTCATTGGCACAGGAGACAACTTCCTGGACAGAACACCAACAGCACAGGCTCTAAGAGCAACAATCAATAAATGGGACCTCTTGAAACTGAAAAGCTTCTGTAAAGCAAAGGACACTGTCATCAAAACAAAACGCCTGCCTACAGATTGGGAAAGAATCTTCACTAACCCTTTATCTGACAGAGGACTAATATCGACTATATACAAGGAACTAAAGAAGCTGAAAAGCAGCAAACCAAGTAATCCAATTAAAAAATGGGGAACAGAGCTAAACAGAGAATTCTCGACAGAGGAATATCGAATGGCAGAGAAACACTTAAAGAAATGCTCATCCTCAATAGCCATCCGGGAAATGCAAATCAAAACGACTCTGAGATATCACCTTACACCCCTTACACCCATCAGAATGGCCAAGATGAAAAACTCAAGGGACAACACATGCTGGAGAGGTTGTGGAGAAAGGGGACCTCCTCCACTGCTGGTGGGAATGTAAACTGATACAACCACTCTGGAAATCTATCTGGTGCTTTCTAAGACAATTAGGAATAGTGCTTCCTCAAGACCCAGCTATACCACTGCTAGGTATATACCCAAACTTTGCTCAAGTACACAAAAGGGATATTTGCTCAACCATGTTTGTAGCAGCATTATTTGTAATAGCCAGAACCTGGACACAACCCAGATGTCCATCAACGGAGGAATGGGTACAGAAATTGTGCTATTTTTACACAATGGAATACTACTCAGCAATCAAAAAGGAGGAAATCATGAAATTTGCAGGCAAATGATGGAATCTAGAAAAGATCATCCTTAGTGAAATATCCCAGAAGGAGAAAGACAAACACGGTATATACTCACTTATATAGACCTATAAGATATGATAAACATAATGAAATATATACACCTAAAAAAGATAATCAAGAGAGCGGACATGGGGTAAGATTATCAATCCTCGTTTAGAAAGACAGATGGGATGCACATTGAACATATGACAGGAGTCTACTGAGCGCATTTGAAAGACTCTAACGAGCAGTGTTTTCAAAGCAGATACAAAGACTCATGACCAAACCTTTGGCAGAGTACAGGGAATCATAAGAAAGAAGGGGAGTTAGTCTGATGAGGAAATGATAGGAGCTCCACAAGGATCAAATATATCTGGGCACAGGGTCTTTTCTGAGACTGACATGCAACCAAGGACCATGTATGTATGTAACCTAGAACCTCTGCTCAGATGTAGACTGTGGTAGCTCAGTAACCAATTGGTTTCCCATAGTGAGGGGTACAAGGACTATTTCTAACAGGAACTCAATGACTGGCTCTTTGGCCTCCCCACCCCCCCAAGGGAGGAGCAGTCCTGTTAGGCCACAGAGGAGAGCTTTGCAGCCAGTCCTGAAGATACCTGATAAAACAGGATCAGATGAATGGGGAGGAGGTCCCCCCTATTAGTGGACTTGGCAAGGGGCATGGTGGAGATGAGGCAGGGAGGGAGGGACTGGGAGGGAATGAGGGATCAGGACACAGCTGGGATACAGAGTTAATAAAATGTAACTGATAAGAAAAAAATAAAATTCAAAAAAAAAAAAAAACCTCAGTGAAAAAAAAAAAAAAAGAATAGTGTTTCCTCAAGATTCAGCTTTACCACTTCCGGGCATATATCCAAAATATGCTCATGTATACAACAAGGATATTTGCTCAACCATTTTCTTAGCAACTTTATAGCTTTATTTGTAATAGCTAAAATCTAGAAACAACCCAGATGCCCCTCAATGGAGGAATGGATACAGAAATTGTGGTACATTTACACAATGGAATACTACTCAGCAATTAAAAACAAGGAAATCATGAAATTTGCAGGCAATTAGAAGGATCTAGAAAAGATCATCCTGAGTGAGGTATCCCAGAAGCAGAAAGACACACATGGTATATACTCACTTATAGGTGGATATTAGACATATAATGTAGGATAAATACACTAAAATTTGTAGACTTAAAGAAGCTAAGCAAGGAGGAGGTCCCTGGGTAAGATGATCAATCCTCATGGAGAAAGGCAAGCGGATGGGCATTGGAAGAGGGAGACATCAGACAACAGGACAGGAACCTACCACAGAGGGCCTCGGAAAGAATTTAACCAGCAAGGTATTGAAGGAGATGCTGAGACTCATAGGCAAACTTTGGGCAGAGTGAATGGAACCTTATGAAAGAAGGGGGAGATAAGAAAACCTGGAGGGAAGAGAACCTCCACAAGAAGAGCAACATATGAAATAATTCTGTGCACATGGGTCATTTCTAAGACTGATACTCCAGCCAAGGACCATTCATGGAGATAACCTAGAACATGTAGAACCTGTGCACAGATATAACCCATGGCAGTTCAGTGTCCAACTGTGTTCCCTAGTAATGAGAACAGGGACTATCTCTGACATGATCTCTGGCTCTCTTATCACCTCCCCCCTCAGGTGGGAAACCTTACCAGGTCACAGAGGAAAACAATGCAGACTGTTTTGATTTGACTTGATGGGCTAGTATCAGAGGGAAGGAGAGGAGGAACTTCGGTATCAGTGGACTTGAGGAGGGGCATGGGAGGAAATGAGGAAGGTTGGGTGGAATTGGGAGGAGATGAGGGACAGGACTACAGCAGGGATACAAAATGAATAAATGGTAATTTATAAAAATATAAATAAATTTTAAAAACTAAAAAACACATACACACAAAATAAATGGTACCTCATGAATCTGAAAAGCTTCTACAAAGCAAAGGAAACTGTCATCAGAAAAATCTACAGCTTACAGTCTTGGAAAATATCTTCACCAACCCTATATCCTATAAAGGGCTAATATCCAGAACATACAAAGAATTCAAGAAATTAGACACCATCAAACCAAATAATCCATTTTTTAAAAATGGGGTCCAGAGCTAAGCAGAGTATTCTCAACATAGGAATATCAAATGCCAGAGAAACACTTAAAGAAATTCTCAACATCCTTAGTCATTAGTGAAATAAAAATTGAAACAACTCTGAGATTCCATCTTACACCAATCAGAATGGCTAAGATCAAAAGCTCAAGTGACAACACATGCTGCAGAGGATGTAGAGAAAGGGGAACTCTCCTCTGTTGCTGGTGGAAGTGCAAACTTGTACAACCACTTTGGAAATCAATCTGGTGCTTTCTCAGAATATTGAGAATAGCACTACCTCAAGATCCAGCTATACCACTCCTGGGCATATACCCAAAAGATGCCCCACCATTCAATAAGGAATTTGTTCAATTATTTTCATAGCAGCTTTATTTTTAATAGTCAGACTCTAGAAACAACCTAGATGTTTCCAGTGGAGGAATGGATACAGAAATTGTGAAACATCTACACAATGAAATACTACTGAGCTATTAAAAACAAGGAAATCATGAAATTTGGAGGCAAACGGGTGGAACTAGAAAAGATCATTCTGAGTGAGGTAACCCAGAAACAGAGAGACAGGCATGGCATACACTCACTTATAAGAAGATATTAGCCCTATAATATAGGACAGCCATCTACAGACCCAAAGAAACTAAATACTAAGGAGGTCCCTATGGAGGATGCTTAAATCTTATTCAGAATGGCAAGCAGGATAGACACCAGAAGCAGTGGAAGAGAAGAAACAGGCTGGGAGCCTACTCTAGAGGAGCTCTGAAAGGTTGCACCCAACATGGGATCTAAGCAGATGCTGAGAGTCATGACAAAACTTTGTGCAGAGCACATGGAGTCTCATGGAAAAAGAAGGGTATGTGTATAGAGGGACATGGAGGGGGTAGGAGGCCAACGAGGAAACCAACAAAGCTAAAGGATTTGAGTCCAGAGGGTCCTGCAGAGACTGATGCACCAACAGAGGACTGTGCATATAAAGGACCTAGACCCCCTGCTTAGATGTGGCTGATTGGCAGCTCAGTCTCCACATGGATCTCTGAGTGAGGGGAGCAGGGGCTGCCTCTATCATGAACTTGGTTGACTGCTCTTTGATCATTCACCCCTTGTGATTGCAGCCTTAGCAGGCCACAGAGGAGGAGGATTCAAGCAGTCCTGATAAGATTTAACAAATTATGGGCAGATGCCAATGGTGGAGAACTCCCCATTTCAATGTACTATGGAAAGGAGATAATTGGGGAGAGGAAGGGAGGGTGGGGCTGGGGGGAGTTGAGGGAGGGGGCTTCCATCGGAATAGAAAAATGAATAAATTGTGAAAAAAATAAAATTAAAAATTAAAATAATGCTGGATTTGTGTATAGGTAATTTTTCAAACATGCCTTTAAATAAAGTACTTAAATTGTAGCAATTAACAAAGCATAAGATTCATTTAAAACTACAGAGGGCCTCTGAAAGCCTCTGCCCTGCAGACTATCAAAGCAGATGGTGAGCCTGATGGCCAACTGTTGGGCCGAGTGAATGGAATTTTATGTAAGAAGTGGGAAATAGTAAGAGCTGGAGGGACAGGAACTCCACAAGGAGAGCAACAGAACCAGAAATTTGAACACAGGGGTCTTCCCAGAGACTCATACTCCAACCAAGTACCATGTATGGAGATAACCTAGAACCCCTGCACAGATGTAGCCCATGGCAGGTCAGTGTCCAAGTGGGTTACATAGTGATGGGAAGAGGGACAGCCTCTGACATAATCTGGCCTGCTCTCTGATCACCTCCTCCTGAGGAGGGAGCAGCCTTACCAGGCCACAGAAGATGACACACCTGACGAGATCTGATAAACTAAGATCAGAAAGAAGAAGAGGAGGACCTCCCCTATCAATGGACTTGGGAAGGGGCATGAGTGAAGGGAGAAGGAGGGTGGGGTTGGCATGGGAGGAGGGAGGGGCTTATGGGGGGATACAAAGTGAATAAAGTGTAATTAATAAAAAATTAAAGATTAAAAAAGAAAATGGCCATTGTCTTTAAGAAATGAAAATAAATAAATAGATAGAGAAAGAAAGAAAGAAAGAAAGAAAGAAAGAAAGAAAGAAAGAAAGA
>NW_026585686.1:16909532-16926989 GCF_907164565.1 Psammomys obesus
AGAAAGAAAGAAAGAAAGAAAGAAAGAAAGAAAGAAAGAAAGAAAGAAAGAAAGAAAGAAAGGAAGGAAGGAAGGAAGAAAGAAATGAAATATTTTCTGTGCCATTGTACTGAAAATCTTTCCTTTTCTTATTCTTATTATTTTTAGGTTTGGTATTATTTTTAGGTTTTCATAGTGTTTCAGATATCCTGGATGTTTTGTGTCAGGAACATTTTAGATTTAATATTTTCTTTGTCCATCATATCAATTCATTGAATTGTATCATTCATGCCTGAGGTTCTTCAATTCTTGTATTTTGCTGCTGATGTTTACATGTCTAGTTCCTGTTCACTCACCTAGATTTTCCATCTCTATGATTTCATTCATTTTTGTTTTCTTTATTACTTTATTTCTATTTTCAGGTTGGAACAGTTTTATTGATTTCCTTCACCTTTTTGTATTTTCATGAATTTATTTAAGGGATTTATTCATTTTCTCTTTAAAGACCTCTACATCTTCCTAAGAATAGATTTAAGGTCATTTATTAGTGCTTCAGCTATGTTGGAATATCCAGGACTTGCTGTAACATGGCTCTGGTGGTACTATATTGCCATGGCTGGTATTTATTGTGGTCTTACACTGGCCTCTAGTGATCTGAGTTTTGGGGTTCTTATTGACTTAGGTGCTCATTTCTGAGTTTATCTTTGTTAGATGGATATTTTAAAGATTTTTTTTTCTTTGGTGTCTGTTTTATTTCTGGTTTTCTGGCCTGAGTGGCCTGGGTTCTTTTGACAAGTAAGTCTACAGATTCAGTAAAGCATCTCCATTGGGGATTTTGTAGCCTGTATGATCTCTGAGGTTTTCAGTGTCAATGCTGCCTCTGGATTTCCAGGTACCTGTGTGGCATCTAAGGGTCTGGGCATCTGCTTAGTCTCTGGAGCTCATAGTACAGCATGTCCTTCAGTAAAGCAGAAGTCTTCTGTTCAAATTATGGCTGGAATATGGACCTTACGGGAGCCGGGCACAGTTTAGAGCTGTGAGTCAGACTTTAAGGAGTGTTAGGGAGCAGTGAGCAGTATGGTACCTGGGTTCCCTACTGCTGGTAATCTCTGGTAAAGCAGCCAGAGTACCAGAGTTGTGCACCGGAATGTCTAAATAGAATGTTCTGACTAATGATAGATATATGTTTGTTAAAGATCTTTGTATTAAATTTTTTTTCACAATGAAAAATTACAAGAGATATACTCTCAACAAGCAGAAATATTCAAAATCAAGGTAGGCTTACTCTGCAAACTATGCTTTTACATATAAAAAAAATGATACCTTAGAATTTAAAGATAAATTTTAACTTACTGTTGCTCTTTCAAATGTCTCAGCCTGTGACACCCTATGTGTATCACACAGTATCAAAAATATACAACCTAGATTAATGATGAGGTTTACAGATGAAAAATCTTTACCCCTAAACAGAATCAAAACCATCATCAACTGATACCTGGCAACCACCAGCAGAACAATCTCTCTCACTACAGTGGAAAATCCCTATGCACATTTGAAAAAGACAGTATTTCATTTGATGTGCTAATATCAATCAACACAGTAACACATGGCAGAGAGTAAGGAAATGTGCTTCTGAGTTCAATGGACAATTAGAAACCTTTTCCATGAGACAGTAGGTAATCCACAGAAATCCTATATTAATAAGAGACAACAGCTGTAAGCTTCCCAGGCCAGGTGTGATCTCTGTAGGAAAGCAGGCAGTTGCTCCTGAGGACTGGCTGGCAGTCCAGACCCAGCAAGAAGTTCAGCAGGGTCAGTGGAAACTGCAGGGAAATACTTCCCTCGGCACACACTGCTGCTACCGGAATGGGAATTCAATTCCAAACACAGCAACAGAGTATGGGGTGCAGTTAAGGTCAGTAGAAAACCACAGACAATGGCTTGCATTCTTTCCTTCCCTACACACAGGGACCAGTGTAAAGGAAGAACAAGATCAAACCAATTAGCCAGGAGGGCCAGGGTCCTGTACACATCCAGGAGTAGAGAGCCACGGGGTGAAGATGTTATTCCGGAGAAGTAATTGAAAGATTAGCAAGAAAAAGAGACAGGCACGGAAACAAGGACCTGTTTTTGCTTGGGGACAGGGAAGAGACACCTGTAGAGGGAGTCTGTAAGAATCAGAACCAGCTTAAACCTGGAGTAGTTATGGAAAACAAAGCATGTATTGTATGTGTGCTGGTGGTGAGAGTCTGTGTTAAGTAGCTTCCTTTATTTTCACTGAAACTGACCGTTTGCTGTGAAGAGAGAGTGGGGGGAGGGGTTAGCAGGGAGCTGCAGGAGTGATTTTTAAGGCATCTTCTTGAGCCTGTCACTAAGGTTAACTGGAACCCTCAGAAAACCTTCCAACCCTTTTCTCCTGCACACAGCAAAGCCTGTCAAACCAGAGCGACCATCAAGAAGCACAACACAACACAGCTGGGTGAGAAAGTCAACCAGGAAAGTAACTGATCTAAATTCTAGCGAGGCAATACATTTGCCAAATCTGATTTGATGGTTTTGAACTGGTGTTGCAAACTGTACTTCTCCATCAGCAGAGTTTGCTACAGAAAACATCACAGGGAAAATTTTTTTTAAAACAGATCCAGTCAAGACAGAAAAATTGATTTATGTAATCTTTATTTTAAATCAAATATGTAATTTCACTGTCTTTGTTATTGTGAATTTAATTTTTAAATAAAAAATAAATTTCATTTTAAACATCATAAAATATTTTACTTGTGATAATTGTAATTTTTGTGATAATTTTGTGATAATTGATCTATGCGTACATTGTGTTTGCATCATTTCCACCCTTTCTTCTTCCCCTTCCAACTTCTCCTATTCAACCTCCCTTCTCTCTTGACTTCATCAGCTCCTTTTCTCTAAACAGCATGTGTGTGTGTGTGTGTGTGTGTGTGTGTGTGTGTGTGTGTGTTTGCGTGTTTGCGCGCATGCACGCATGCAACTTACAGAGTCCATTTAGTGGTTGCTTGTGTGTACACAGGTTTAGGACTTACTACTCGGGGTTAGATGACCTGTCAGGGACTTGTTCCCACAGAAAAGTGAGTCTCCCCCATTGTCATTGGCTTTTCGTCTAGGGGTGGGACTTTGTGATATTTTTTCCTGAGTATATTGGCTCTAATGCTATGTATGCCTAATCAATATCATCTGATGCCCATGTAAAATGAGAATTTGTTGTAAATTCATTGTAGAAAGAAAACATATGTTAAACTAAAGGAGCACTAAAGGCTATGGTGAGTGGGCCAGATCAGTTTGCTGAAAATGAAAACGATGAGGTTAATTTTAGAGAGATACCTTCACATATGCAATCAAAAGCATGCATGTATTTTACCTACAAACTCGACTACACTAAATGCTCCACAGAGATTTCCAGATTCCCAAGTTCATCTGAAACTGCATTGAACTGCTGGTGGCTGCACACTTCTTTGATTGTTAAGTAAAATAAATTATAATAAACTTTTTCTAGGATTTAATACCTTTAGTTCACTCAATAATTGTCCATATATAACATGTTGCCTATATTCAATTGAACTCTAAAGTTAACTGCTCAGCAGGTTCCTCTGTAGTGTACATAGCAGAGTTGAAATTGGTTTGCTACATCAACAAATTCAAGATGTTTCACAAGCCATGAAATATACAAATAATGCCAGGTTATTGGTGGTTTGCTTCCCTCTTTGGGAGTGACCTTTAAAATTAGAGCAGTGATATAGCAAATGCTAGAATATAAGCATAAATGAACTAATTTTACAGGTAAATACAAGGCTATGTATTTAGATACTTAAGAATCAGGTCTAATTTTACAGCCACCAAGGATTGCTAGAGTTATGCAAATAATTGTACAAAAATATTTTATAACTTAGCCAAACATTGATTTTTATAACTCAAAGAATAAAAGTTAAATTTTTATGTGTTTTTTATAAACTGCTGTAGTTTTATTTATTTTTTAAATTTTTTATTTAACTTTTATTAATTACACTTTATTCATTTTGTATCCCCCCATAAGCCCCTCCTTCCTCCCCTCTCAATCCCACCCTCCCTCCCCTTTCTGCATGAATGCCCCTCCCCAAGTCCACTGATAGGGGAGGTCCTCCTCTCTTTCTTTCTGATCTTAGTCTACCAGTTCTCATCAGAAGTGGCTGCTTTGTCATCTTTTGTGGTCTGGTAAGGCTGCTCTCCCCTCAGGGGGAGGTGATCAAAGAGCAGGCCAATCAGATTATGTCAGAGGCAGTCCCTCTTCCCATTACTATGTAACCCACTTGGACACTGACCTGCCATGGGCTACATCTGTGAAGGGGTCTTAGGTTATCTCCATGAATAGTCCTTGGTTGGAGTATGAGTCTCTGGGAAGTTCCCTGTGTTCAAATTTTCTGGTTCTGTTGCTCTCCTTGTGGAGTTCCTGTCCCTCCAGCTCTTACTATTTCCCACTTCTTATATAAAATCCCATTCACTCTGCCCGACAGTTGGCCATCAGGCTCACCATCTGCTTTGATAGTCTGCAGGGCAGAGGCTTTCAGAGGCCCTCTGTAGTTTTAAATGAATCTTATGCTTTGTTAATTGCTACAATTTAAGTACTTTATTTAAAGGCATGTTTGAAAAATTAAAAGGTACAACTTTTTCCATTTATTTATTTATTCACTTTATAGCCTGATCCCAGCCCCCTCCCCCCTCTCTTCCCAGTCCTTCCCTCACGCCCGCTCCCTCAAGTTCCCTCTTTCCTTCTTCTCAGAGAAGGTGAGACCCCAAAAGGGTACCAACCCACCTTGAACAGTCTCAAGACTAAGCTCATCCTTTCCTATTGAAGTTAGTAAAGGTAGCCCAGCTACAGAAAAGGGCTCCAAAGGCAGACAAAAAAAGTCAGAGATAGACCCTACTCTCATTATTTGGGGACCTATAAGATGAACAAGCTGCAAATCTACTACATATGTGTAGGGATTCTAGGTCCAGCCTATACATGTTCTTTGGTCATACAGACCCTGTGCGCTCCCATGGGCCCAGGTTAGTTGACTCTGTAGGTCTTCTTATTATGTCCTGGACCCCTCCAGCTCCTTCAATACTTCCTCCCACTCTTACACAAAACTCCACAAGCTTGGTCTATTGCTTGGCTGTGGATTTCTGCATTTGTTTCCATAAGCTGCTAGGTGAAGCCTCCCAGAAGCCAGTTATGCTAGGTTCCTGTCTGCAAGCATAGCAGAGAATATGGGGTGGATCTCAACTTTGGCCAGTCATTGGGTTGACATTCTCTCAGTTTCTGCTCCATTTCATCCCTACACTTTTTGTAGGCAAGACCAATTTTGGGTTAAAGGTTTTATGGGTGGGTAAGTGTCCTCCTCCCTCCACTGGAAGTCTCACCTGGATACAGAAGGTGGCAACTTCAGTCTCTATATCTCCGACTGCTCTGAGTCTCAGCTAGGGTTACCCCCATAGACTCTGGGAAGCTTCCTTATCTCAGAGATGCCTCCTCCCACTGATTTCCATTCTCTCTACCAGTCCCTCCAACACACGATCCCCACCAAGTTCAGATGTATATTTTATTTTTCCTTCTGAGTGTGATTCAAGCCTCCTCCATTGGGCCCTCCTTGGCTTCTTTGGGTCTGTAGATTGTAGACATACCACACTATACCTATCCCTGCCCTGCCAGATCCACCTGGGGCACAACCAGCAAAGGATTGCTGCACAGTGTCTTAGGAGACCCATCATCCACATTCCTGATTAGACCTACAGGACCCAATAATATTCAGGTCTGCCCAACCCCAGGAATTTACAGGTTAGTTATCCCCACCCTGCTCCACCAGTCTCCTCCCTACTGGATCCACCGGGGGCACAGCCAGCAGAGAAGAGCTGCATGCAGTCCTTTGAGCCCCATTGCCTGCATTCCTAAAGAGACCCACAGGATCCCAGGAACATCCAGCTCCATGTCTGGACACCACACAAGGCCTGCCACATGAGGAACATCCAGCCCAAGGCTACTGAAGACCTGCTGCACCAGGAACATCCAGGTTAGTCCTACCCTCCTGATACCTGCTATGCCAGGAACATCTAGGGACAACCAAATGGCTAATGGCTGGTGTAAAAACACAATCAACATGAGCCACAGTAATAAGACACCTTGGAAGCACAGTTATCCTACTACAGCAAGCCCCAAACATCCTAACATAATCAAACTACAAGAAAATGACCTTAAATCTGATCTTATAAACATAATAGAGGCCTTTAAGCAGGAAAGGAACAGGTCAATTAAAAAAATAAAGGAAAATATAATCAAATCAATAAATCCTTTAAAAAAATACAGGAAAACACAAATACATGCAGGAAATGAGTAAAAATATTCAAGATGTGAAAATAAAAGTAGAGACAGCCAGTTGTGTTGGTGCACACCAGTAGGATTTGCTGAAGGAGGCAGAGAGAGGAGGATCATGAGTTCAAGGCCAGCCTGGGCTACACAGTTTGGGGCTGGAGAGATGGCTCAGAGGTTAAGAGCACTAGCTGCTCTTTCAGAGGTTCTGAGTTCAATTCCCAGCAACCACATGGTGGCTCACACCATGAGATCCGGTGTCTTTTTTTGGAGAGCAGGAGTACATGCAGACAGAATACTATATAAATAATGCATAAATAAATATTTTTAAGTAGAGACAATAAAAAAAAACCACACAAACTGAAGATGAAAAACCTAGGGAAGAGAATAGGAACAACAGTTGCAAGCCTCACCAACAGAATACAAGAGATGGAAGAGAGATTCTCAGGCACAGAGGATAAGACAGAAAAAAAAAGTGATATTCCAGTAAAAGAAAATCAGGGATAGTGATATTTCCACACGTTCTTTTATTGTACAGGATAATTTTATTATTATTATAAAATTATTTTATAATTTTATTCTGGACTTTTTGTTATTCCACATGAAGCTGAAAATTGTTCATTCAAGGTCTATAAGGAATTGTGTTGATATTTCATTCTGGGGGGAGGGAATTGCATTAAATCTGTAGATTGCTTTTGATGGCCATTTTTACTGGTAATCCTACAATCCATGAGCATGGGAGATCATTCCATTTTCTGATTTCTTCCTCAATTTTTTTCTTCAGAGACTTAAAGGTCTTGTCATACAGGTATTTTACTTGCTTGGTTGGAGTTACAAACTAGAAACAACATAGATGTCCCTCAACCAAAGAATGATGCACAGATGTTATTACTAATCTTTTGTATTAAAGGTTGGCTTTGAAGCTCATTTATCAATAATTATTGCTATAGCTATTATCAATGTTCTAAAAGAGCAAACAGGCATAAATATTGTTCATGAAATTTTCCTGGGGAGAGTGAAGAAATGTTCACTTACTCCAGAAAGAGGATTAACAATAGATCAAAGTAATGGTCTGTGCAAATGTGATATCTCAACACAAACACTCAAAGATATAGAGAAAAAGCAATGCTATTTAGTTTAATTTCACTATGGAAGCTTATATAATTCTTCAACAACCCATCCTCTATAAAACTCAGCTAACAAATATGCTTTGACTGTAGTCACTGTGATGCTATAGCAGCAAATAGATGGAAAGTGTCATATGATATGTTAAACTAAATTTAATAGGTTTGGCTGTGAGTGTTAATTTATTTAACTTATCTGTGCTCTGTATGTCATAAGTACACAGGCATAAATAAAAAAAAATCTATACCTACACAATAAACAGTTCAATGTTTTTGTCATAGTAGCACACACTTCAAATCAGAGGGCTTTACATTTGGACCACCAAGAAATTTGTGCCACAGAGTTGCTTATGTGGCACTGACATGACAAAATTCCTTACTGCTAGTGTATGAACACCTGAATTTTCCTCTATAGGTAAAACTATATGTGCAAAAGTCCCAGGTTCATTAACTTAACAACATTTTAATAATACTATGAACACTCAAGTAATAGATCATAAAGTGTAATAGGTAAAGTTTTTTGGACCAACATTCCATGTAGAAATGCTAGAGCCTGGAGTATGTTGAAAAAAATATAGTAGAGAGAAACTGAGTGTAATTAAGCATTAAATTATAGATCTCTCAAACTTCAACTCAGCTTTATAATGTGAGCACTTTTAATGCAGCTTTCTTTTTATCCATTCAAAGAACAAATTGAAACTGAGAAACCACTTAAGCAATAGCCTAAAATTACTGATTGACTATACTGTCCATTGAGATGTCAAGATACACGCTTTATAAATAATGAATGTAGTAGTAATTACCAGCGGGGTAAATTTTTCAGCAGGAAGCTCCTGGGAAGAAAAGCCAACTCTGGACACATAGCAACATATTTAAATACAAAAACAAATTTGACAGAGAAGATACACAAAGGGGAAAAAGTCGACAAAGCAGAGGTTCAACATTCAGGATCTTGTAGTCTCTGAGAAAAGCTGAACACAGGTAGTTGGCTGTAAAAGTATTTTAATGAAGCTGAGCTTGGTGAAACATGCCTTTAATCCCAGCACTTTGGGAGGTAGAGGTAAACTTATCATTCTGAGTTTGAGGCCAGCCTAGTCTACAAAGTGAGACCAGGACAACCAAGGCTATAAATATATTTATAAATAAATAAATATATTTATAAATATATATATATATAAAGTGATTTTTAATTAAATGTTCTTTTGTTTAAAAGGATTTAATTTCCTACCAGTCATCCTTGACTCCAAATTAAGTCTCCAAGCAGATTTATTGCAGCTTCTAAATATTTCTCCTTTCTGTGCCAAATGCCTCCCTTCTATAACCACTGTCACTGCTGTAGTGGAAGAAATCTTGTATTTTGTGGAACATTACTTCTGTTCCCTATCTCATTCTTCTTTCTGCCTACCAACTAGCAAAATCAACTTTCTAAACACATATGTCAATAGGAAACAGCCCACAAATGGCTCTCTGTGGCTTACAGGACAAAATAGGCTTTATGCAAGGCTGACCACAGCTTCCCTCCTGGTCTTCCTCAATTCTCTATTTGCATGGTCCTAGATTTTGCTTTCAGTAATTGTCATTGTCTCAAAATCCAGGCCTGGCTGTAAATTTAAGTTCTTCCCATTCATCAACAATGCTTTCTGCTAACCCCCTCTAACAGAACATTGGGAAATTCTTTTTTAAGTAGGATTAGTTTCTCCTTACCTTTCTTCTAGGATTTTGTGTCTGTGTCCCTAATACAGTGCATTTTCATGTAGAGTTTAGAAAGATTTAAATAATTTTATACCTATTTCTTCAACTCATCATTATATAAACTATGAGCATTTATCTCTAAGTCACCAACATTTAATATTATGCTTCGGGACCTTTGTATCATCCACTTCAGCATGTCCATTGGTGTCATCCTTATTCTAATCACATTTGAACAGCCATGTTGGTGAGATTTTCATGGGTGCAGCTACTGATACTGTGAGATACCATACTGCAACAAACTCCCTGGTCTTCTGACTCTTTCTGCATCCAAACTTCTGTAATGTCCTTTGAGCCTTATGTACAGGGTTGCTTTGGACTGAGCTACATAACTCTGCATTTTCATTGGTTATGATTTTCTGAAGTGGTTTCTGTTTCAAAGAGAAGTCTCCTTGATGAGGGGTAAAACTGCACCTACCTTTCCCTATAAGAACAAATGTTAATAGATTGTTGATAGAAATTATGTTGGTTTAGGAAAGAATTGGACATCTGATTTTTTTTACAATAAAGAAATAAATAAATAAAAGAAGAAAGCCAAAAATAAACACTGGAAAAAAACGCAGTATTCTATAAATGACATTGCTCAAACATGATGGTGGCATATAGAATAAAGAAATCTAGATCTTTATCAGTCACACTACACAAAATTCCAATATAAATGGATCAAGGAACTCAAAATTAGACTAGGTGTTCTGAATCTGATAGGAAAGAAAGTAGGAAGTAAGCCTGATATTACTACAACAGGAAGAAACTTAGTGAAAAGAACACAGACAGAACTGATATCACAAGCAACAATTGATAAATGGGACTTGATAAGGCTTAAAATCTTAAGCACAAGAGACACCATTGTTTATGGCAATAAAACAACCAACAAAATGAGAAAAGAGAATTTTCCAATTACACATCTGAGAAAGGGTTAATATATATAATATACACAGAACTAAAAATATAAAAATCAAGAAAACAAATATCACAATTAAAAAATCACAGTAGGGAACAGAATGGAAAGGTTGTAAAAAGATAAAATAGCTGCAAACACCTTTAAAATGTTCAGTGATCAGAGAAATGAAAATTACAACCACTTTGAGATTTCTTTTTATCTCAGTCATAATAGCCAAGATTAAAAAAAAAAATCCAGCACATGCTAGCAAGAGTGTAGGAAAAGGAGAACACTAACATTTATTCATTGCTAGTGGGAGTGTAAACTGGTACATCCACTATGAAAATTAATGTGGAAATTTCTCAAAAAGCTGAAAACTGATTTACCACAATAGCCAGCTATACCATTCATGTGCATATACTCACTGGACTCTACATATTATTACAGCAATACTTCCTTATCTCTGTTCATTGATGCTCAATTCTTGACAGCCTGAGTTTGGAAACCTCATAGATTTTTATCAACTGATGTATAGACAATGATGAAAAGAACGGTATACAAACACTTATTTGGTTGCTAAAAATGAAATCATCCAATTTCAGGTAAATGTATAGAGCTAAAAACAATAATCTTGAATGATGCAGCCCATAAACACAAAGATACAAACCTTGCCATGTTTTCTCTCTTATGTTGATGTTAGCCTTTAAGCTTGTAGATAGGTTTTTCAATTAGAATAACCACAGAAGTTAGCTAATGAGGGAACATAAAAGTGGATAGCATTGTTTAAATTTTATAACTATGTGTGCTTTGCCAGAATGTATGTCTATGTAACATATGTATTCAGAAGACTGGTTTCAGTGCAGAATTCTACCAGACCTTCAAAGAAGAACTAACACCAATACTCCTCAAAATATTTCATGAAATAGAAATGGAAGGATCATTACCAAACTCCTTCTGTGAGGCCACAGTCACTTTGATACCTAAACCACACAAAGACCCAACATAGAGTACTTGACACCAATCTCTCTTATGAACATTGATGCTAAAATACTTGCAAACCAAATCCAAGAACACATCAATGATATCATTCACCATGACCAAGTAGGCCTCATCTCAGGTATGCAGGGGTGGTTTAATATGTGGAAATCCATCAATATAAAGAAAGTGAAAGAAAAAAAACCACATGATCATCTCCTTAGATGCTGAAAAAGCATTTGACAAAATCCAACACTCATTCGTGTTAAAAGTCTTGGAGAGATCAGAGATACAAGGCACATTCCTAAACATAGTGAAAAAAACAATATACAGCAAGGCTATAGCCAACATCAAACTAAACAGAGAAAAACTTAAATCAATTCCATTGAAATTGGGGACAAGACAAGGCTGCCCACTCCTTCCGTATCTCTTCAATAGAGTATTTGAAATCTTGGGGAGAGCAATAAGACAACTAAAGCAGATCAAAGGCATACAAATTGGAAAGGAAGAAGTCAAAGTATCACTATTCACAAATGATATGATAGTATACATAAGTGACCCCAAAATTCTACTAGGGAATTCCTACAGCTGATAAACACCTCCAACGAAGTAGCTGAATACAAAATGAACTAAAAAAATCAATATCCTTCATGTATACAAACAATAAACAATCTGGGAAAAAAATTAGGAAAACAACACCCTTCACTGTAGCCACAAATAATATAAAGTATCTTGCTATAACTCTAGCCAAACAAGTGAAAGACTTACATGACAAGATCTTCCAGTATCTTGAGAAAGAAAGTGAAGAAAATATCAGAAGATGGGAAGATATCCCATCACAATAGATTGATAGGATTAACATAGTAAAAATGGCCATCTTATCAAAAGTGATCTACAGATTCAATGCAACCCCCATCAAAATACCAAGACAATTTTTTACAGATCACGAAAGAACAATTCTCACTTCAAATGAAAAAAATAAAAACCCAGAATAGCTAAAACAATCCTGTGTAATAAAAGATCTACAAGAGGTGTCTCCATCCCTGATCTCAAGATGTACTACAGAGCCACAGAAATAAAAACTGCATGGTACTGGCATAGAAACAAACTGGTAGGATCAAATGAATCAAATTAAAGACCCAGAAGTAAATCTACACATCTATGGACACTTATTTTTTTTACAAAAAAGCTAAAACCATGCAATGGAAAAATGATAGCATCTTCAATAAATGATGCTGGTCAAAATGGATGTCTACATGTAGAAAAATGCAAATAGATCCATCCTGCACAAAACTCAAGTTTAAATGAATCAAGGACCTTAATATAAAACCAGAGAAACTAAATCTATTAGAAGAGAAATTGGAGAAGAGCCTTGAACTCATTGGCACAGGAAACAACTTCCTGGACAGAACACAAACATTAACAATTAACGAATGGAACCCCTTGAAACTAAAAAGTTTCTGTAAGGCAAATGACACTGTCAACAGAACAAAAGAGCAGCCTAAGGATTAGGAAAAAATCTTCACCAACCCTACATCTAAAAAAGCATTAATATCCAAAATATATAAATAACTCAAGAAATTAAACACCAACAAACAGAATAACCTAATTAAAAATGGTGTACAGAGAATTCTCAATAGAAGAATCTTAAATGGTTGAGAAGCACTTAGAGAAATGCTCAGCAACATTAGTCATCAGAGAAACACAAATAGAAATAACTCTGAGATTTCATCTAACTCTCCTCAGAATGGCTAAGATCCAAAACTCAAATGACAGCACATGTTGGTGAGGATATGAAGAAAGGGGAACACTTCTCCATTGCTGGTGGGAGTACAAACTTTCACAACCACTTTGGAAATCAATGTAGAGGTTTCTCACAAAATTGAAAATACCCCCAACTCAAGACCCAGCTATAGCACTCTTGGGAATATACCCAAAAGGTGTTCTGTCATACAACAAGGATATTTGCTTAACTATGTTCATAGCAGCTTTATTTATAATAGCCAGAAACTGAAAACAACCCAGATGTCTCTCAACTGAAGAATGAATTTGGTATATTTATATAATAAAACACTACTCAGCTATTATATACAAAGATATCATGCAAATTCAAGGCAAATGGGTAAAACTAGAAAAGATCATCCTGAGTGAAGTAACCCAGGCCCAGAAAGAAACACATAGTATGGACACACTTATAAGCAGATATTAGCCGCATAGAATAGGATAATCCTACAAAAATTCACAGACCCAAAGACACTAAGTAACAAGAAAGGCCCAAGGTAGAGTGCATGAATCTCACTGAGAAGGAGAAATAAAAAAGACAGAGGAAGTGCTCAAAGAGAGGAAACAGAATAGGAGATGGAGTGCTGAGGAAAATGAAGATAGGCATCTGATGTAGGGAGAGCAGGGAATGGGGTGGCAGGACAGAGGGTATGCAGAGAGAAGAGAAATTGTGGCCTGGGGTAGCTTTGAGATAGACCTACAACAGGGTAGTCTTCTGAGAGGATTTGGAAGTGACTCTAGCAGAGACCCCTACTAATGAGGGGCATGAAGACTGAAGAGTCCACACTCTAAATAGACCAAATTCCAAGTAGAAAATGGGTATCATCAAACCACCCACAAACACGTTGACCCAAAATTTACCCTGTCTACAGGATGTTCAGAGATAACAATAGAGCAGAGCTTGAGGGAATATCCAACCAATGCCTGGCCACACCATGAGAGAGAGCCCATCCCTAACACTGCTAAGGACACTCTGTTGTGCCTACAGCCAAGAGCTTAGCACAGCTATCTGTTGAGAGGCTCCACCAAACAATAGATTAAAACAGGTGCTTAAAATCACAGCCAAATATTGGGCAGAGTGCAGGGAGCCTTGTGGAAGAGTCTGGGAAAAGGATAGAAGGACAGGAGGAAACAAGGCTGCTCCCCTCTCATGGGGAGGTGATCAAAGAGCAGGCAAATCAGTTCATGTCAGAGACAGTCCCTGTCCCCATTACTATGGAGGCCACTTGGATACTGAACTGCCATAGGCTACCTATGCATGGGTTTCAGGCCATCTCCATGAGTGGTTCTTGGCTGGAGTATCAGTTTCAAAAAAGACCCCTGTGCCCAGACTTTCTGGATCTGTTGCTGTCCTTGTGGAGCTCCTGTCCTCTCCAGGTCTTACTATCTCCCACTTCTTTCATAAGATTCCCTGCACTCCGCCCAAAGTTTGGCCATGTGTCTCAGCATCTGACTCAATACCCTGCAGGGTAGGGCCTTTCAGAGGCCCTTCTGTCCTGTTCAATGTTTCTCCCTCCTCCGATGTCCATCCTCTTTGCCTTTCTGAATGGGGATTGAATATCTTAGCTAGAGTCCTCCTTGATTAGCTTCCTTAGGTGTACAGATTTTAGTATGTTTATCCTATATTTTATGTCTAATATCCACTTAGGAGTGAGTATATACCCTGTGAGTCTTTCTGCTTACTGGGATATCTCACTCAGGATGATCTTTTCCAGCTCCCACCATTTATCTGCAAATTTCATGATTTCCTTGTTTTTTTATTGCTGAGTAATATTCCATTGTGTGGGTGTACCACAATTTCTGTATCCATTCCTCAACTGAAACGATTTCCTACAGATTGAGAAAGGATCTTCACCAGCCATATATCTGACAGAGGGCTAATATCCAGAATATATAAAGAACTCAAGAAGTTAAACAGCAACAAATCAGTTAATCCAATTAAAAAATGGGGTACAGAGCTAAAAAGAGAATTCTCAATAGAGGAATATCAAATGGCAGAGAAACACTTAAAGAAATGCTCAACTTCCTTAGCCATCAGGGAAACGCAAATCAAAATGACCCTGAGATTTCACCTTACACCCTTCAGAATGGCAAAGGTTAAAAACTCAAGTGAAAACACATGCTGGAAAGAATGTAGAGAAAAGGGAACCCTCCTCCACTGTTGGTGGGAATGTAAACTTGTGCAACCACTTTGGAAATCAATATGGCACTTTCTCAGACAATTAGGAATAGCGGTTCCTCAAGATCCAGCTATACCACTCCTAGGTATATATCCAAAAGAAGCTCATGTGTACAACAAGGACATCTGCTCAACCATGTTTGTAACAGCATTATTTGTAATAGCCAGAAGCTGGAATCAACTTTATTTTTTAAAAATTTGTTTTATATCTAATTACAGAATTAATTTCAGATAATTTTTTGCAGACTGCTGAAAAGGTATGTATTCTGTTGTGTTTGGATGGAATGTTCTTCAGGTATTGCTCTATGATGTCATTTAACTCAGGTGTTTCTCTGTTTTGGTTTGGTTTTGATCAGGATGTACCTGTTGGTAAGGTAGGGTATCAAATCCATCTACTTTTCTTAGGATTATTTTTTCTTTTCCTTTTTTTATTTTTTTTAACCATTCCCATTTTCCTGGTAGCTTTTAATACATTTTCTTTGTTTTGTTTATGTCTTAATTATGAAATTCTTATGCAGATTTTCTTTTCTTTTCTGTTTATTTCTGTGATTCTTTTGTATTTGTACAAGTGTGTTTCCTTAGTTTGAGGATGTTTTCTTCTATGATCTTGGTGAAAATCTGTTCTATGCCATTGACTTGGGATTCTTCCCCTCATCTATGCCTATAATTCAAAGGTTTGGATATTTTTCATGGTTTCCTACATTTCTTGTATATTCTTTTCATGTGAGTGTGTGTGTGTGTGTATCTATGTGTGTTTGCCTGTGTCTGTGTGTGTTTGTTCATGCCCTTGTGTGTGCATTTAATTTTTCACGTTCCTTGGTTATTTGATTTAGGTCTTTTATCATTGAGTCATAATGTTCTGTCACCTGCTTACTTCATTCTACTTGTGAGGCTTTTCTTTGAGTTTTCCAATTGGCTTATTGGGATTTTGCGATTCCATCTTTGTTTCAGCTTGAGTCCTTTTCATCGTTTTTAAGTCTTTCTTGAATTCCATTTTTAAGGTCCTGTTTGTCTTTGTCATTTCTATCAATCTCATGTTTGTGTTTTCTTGGGCATCATACAGGCCTTTAATTCCCCATACACACTTTCTCTTTGTTTCACTGTGCTCTTTATTTGTGTATTCTTCAACTTCTTGAATTCTTTGAGGAAGGATTGTTGTTGTTCTTTTAATTTCTGTGCTACTGGAATTCATCTAAGTAATTCTCAGTTTTGTTAGGGATATCTGGTTGCCCCTTGGAGCAGAATCTGGGGTCTATCTTAGGGATCCCAGGCTTCTATAGGTCTGAGGTTGGCTCTGTTCCCCAGTATCCAAGGGGTAATCTGTGGCAGGTGAGGACCGCTCTCCTAGTAGCAGCAGGCTAGCTGGTGCACAGCAGGTCCCTGGGTAAAGCTGGTCTGCAGGACCTTTTCCGGGGATATACTGTGTGGCCTAAGTCAGTTCCTGTTTGCCCACTTCCCTGTGAGGATTTCTCCTGACAGGGACTCCAAGTCTCTGGTGCCCTGGGGTGCACAATTCTGTCTGTGAGGAATAGTTGGTGCAGAGCAGGTCTCTGTGCTGTTAACACATGTGCCCGCCAGCCTGTCTGTGGGAACTTTTCCAGGGATATATTGGATGACTTAATTTTGTCCCTGTTTCCTTCCTTCCCTGTGGGGTTTACTCCCGACAGGGACTCCCAGTCTCTGTTGCCCTGGGGCACACAGCTATCTCTGTGATGCAGAGGAGAGTTGGGTGGGCTAGCAGCAAGTCTCTGTGCTCGCAGCTGGAGCCCAGTTCAGTGCTCGCAGCTCCCACCCGCCATTCTGCGAGACCTTTTCCAGGGAAATTCTTGATTGATTGCTTTCTTATGTGTCTATTTGAACCCTTCCTATGGTGTCTGAGATTTTTTGAAAGATTTATTTATTTATTTTAAATGTATGAGTACTCTGTTTTCATGCACACCAGAAGAGGTAATCAGATTCTATTACAGACAGTTGTGAGCCACCATTGTGTGATTGTGTGGTTGCTGGGAATTGATCTCAGGACCTCTGGAAGAATAGCCAGTGCTCTTAACCACTGAGACATCTCTCCAGAGCCCTAAGATTATTTTTTTAAATAATACCCTGAATGTTTTCCGTGATTTTGGCTATCTGTGTCTTTGTTCCCATTATTTGGGGATTGTGAGGTTATGAGTGTATCATGGTCAGTCTTCATCTTCACTCTTTCTATTTCTCTTTCTTTCTCTAGGTGTCCGTGTGTATGTGTGTGTCTTTATTTTGTTATATGAGTCTTTTAGGATAGAGTGTCTTTCATGTGTGAATCCCCACTTTTTTGATTTGTTTGTTTTATTGTATGACACATATAACCATAAAGAACCAGAAAAGACTCTGGATAACCAAAATAACCCTAAGCAAATAATAATAATAATAATAATAATAATAATAATAATAATAATAATAA